>NC_077231.1:13624392-13910178 GCF_027887165.1 Monodelphis domestica | reverse complement strand
GTACCGAGATTTCCTACGCTTTCGGTGCATTGTAGGTTTTTGAAGGGCAGGGAACGGATACAGTGTGATTTTTCCCCTTTTATTGAAGAGTCTTCATGTTTGTTCGGATTTGAGTTTATTTCATTTAGATAATTACATTTGGGACAGAGATGGAGTTATTCCTTCTATTTGATTTCTATTATTTTTAAACCTATGGTTGAGGTGAAATATTACTGTTCATTGAAGAATGGGAGGGGGGGGGGTTGGATTCAGAATGATGTGGGACTGAAATTTCCCAAGGTTTAGTGTATTACAGCTTTTTGTCGTGCCTAGGTATATGATAAAGTGTGATTTCTGTCTTTCATTGAAGAGTTTTCATGCTTGTTCGGATTTGAGTTTGTTTCATTTGGGACAGAGATGGAGTCATTGCTCCTGTTTGCTTTCTATTTGTTTAAAGCCTATGGTTGATTTTATATTAATATACTTTGTTGAATTGGGTCTCATTTTGGTTTCAGAATGATGTGGACTGAGACTTCCTAAGCTTTCGGTGTATTGTAGCTTTTTGTAAGTGTAGGGATAGAATAAAGTGTGATTTCAACCTTTAATTGAAAGCGTCTTCATGTTTCGTCGTAGTTGAGTCTGTTTCATCGAGAGAGTTACATATGGAACAGAGTTGGAGTTCTTGGTCCAATTTTCCTTGTATTCGCTTTCCTTATCGTTGGGTCTAGTGTACGTTTTTGTAGTGCTGGAAAGAATATAAAGTATGGATTCTGCCTTTCATTTCAGAGTCTTCATGTTTGTGTTTGCGTCTGTTTCATTTGAGATAGTTACATTTGGGACAGAGATTGATTTATTACTCCTATTTACTTTGTATTAGCCTAAAACCTATCACTGCGTCTTACTTTGTTCTTTAAGAATGACCCTGGCACTGAGCTGTCACAGGCTTTTGGTGTAGTATAGGGTTTTTTTTTTGTGCCGCGGATAGGATGAAGTATGAATTCTGCCTTTTATTGAAGAACCTTTATGATCCTATTTGAATTAGTTTCATCGTGAGAGTTACATTTGGGACAGTGAGTTTCGGGTCCTAATTGCTTTGTATTAGTTTAAAACCAATGGTTAAGGTTAACATTCATATACGATGTATAACTGGGTCTTGACACGATATAAGAATGACTGTGGGACTGAGATTTCCTTAGCTGTAGGTGTATTATAGGGTTTTGTAGAACTAGGGATAGGATTGAGGATACAGTATGCCTTTTATTGAAGAGTCTTCCTGTTTGTTCGTAGCTGAGCTTGTTTCATCGTGAGAGTTATATTTGGAACAGAGATTGACTTATTGTTCCTATTTGCTTAGTATTAGCTCGAAACCTATGATTTAGGTTACTCTTAATATGCTTTGTAGAACTGCATCTTACTGTGATATAAGAATTTTGTTTTCAGAATGAGATCTTAAAGGTTTTTCTATTGCCAGGGAGAGGATAAAGTAGGATTTCTGCTTTTTATTGAAGATTGTTCATGTTTGTGGGACGTGAGTTTGGTTTTGCGTGATAGTTACATTTGGGATGACCATTGACTTATTGCTCCTATTTGCTTCCTCTTCGTTTAAAACCTATGGTTAATGTTAATATGAATATACTTTGAAGTATTGAGTTTTATTTTTTTTCAGAATGATATCTTAAAGGTTTTTCTATTGCCAGGGAGAGGATAAAGTAGGATTTCTGCTTTTTATTGAAGATTGTTCATGTTTGTGGGACGTGAGTTTGGTTTTGCGTGATAGTTACATTTGGGATGACCATTGACTTATTGCTCCTATTTGCTTCCTCTTAGTTTAAAACCTATGGTTAAGGTTAATATGAATATACATTGAAGTATTGAGTCTTATTTTTTTTCAGAATGATATCTTAAAGGTTATTCTATTGCTAGGGATAGGGTAAAGTCGGATTTCTGCTTTTTATTGAAGATTGTTCATGTTTGTGGGACGTGAGTTTGGTTTTGCGTGATAGTTACATTTGGGATGACCATTGACTTATTGCTCCTATTTGCTTCCTCTTAGTTTAAAACCTATGGTTAAGGTTAAAACGAATATACTTTGAAGTATTGAGTCTTATTTTGTTTTCAGAATTAGATAGTAAAGGTTTTTCTATTGCTAGGGATAGGATAAAGTCGGATTTCTGCTTTTTATTGAAGATTGTTCATGTTTGTGGGACGGGAGTTTGGTTTTGCGCGATCGTTACATTTGGATGACCATTGACTTATTGCTCCTATTTGCTTCCTCTTAGTTTAAAACCTATGGCTAAGGTTAATATGAATATACATTGAAGTATTGAGTCTTATTTTGTTTTGCTTGTTCATGTTTGTCGGACGTGAGTTTGGTTCGGCGCGATAGTTACATTTGGGATGGAGATTGATTTATTGCTCCTATTTGCTTTCTCTTAGTTTTAAATCTACGTTTTCGGGAAATCCAGCTATACTTTGTTGAATTGTTCTTATTTTATTCTTAGAATGTTGTGGGACTGCGATTTCCCCAGCATTAGGTATATTGTAGCTGTTTGTATGGGTAGGGATAAACTAAAGTGTTATTTCTCTTTTGTATTGAAGAGTAATCCTGTTCGGATTTGCGTCTGTTTCATTGACAAAAAGTTACATTATGGACAGACGTGGAGTGATTGCTCCTATTTGTTTTGTATTAGTTAGAAACCTATGTTTGATGTTAAAATTAATATACATTTCAGTATTGGTTCTTATTTGGTTTCAAAATGATGTGGGACTGAGATTTCCCAAACGTTAGGTGTAGTGTAGGTTTTTGTAGTGATAAAGTATGATTTTCTGCCTTTTATTGAAGAGTCTTCACGTCGGTTCGTATTTGAGTTGAGTTTGTTTCATCGAGATTGTTACATTTGGAACAGAGATTATGTTATTGTTCCTCGCTTTCTATAGTTGAAAACCTACGGATGAAGTGAAAATGAACAAACTGGTTGAACTGGGTCATATACTTTGTTCTCAGAAGGATGTGGGACTGAGATTTCCAAAGCTGGAAGTGTATTGTCCCTATTTGTAGTTCTAGATGTAGGATAAAATAGGATTTCTGCGTTTTAGTGAGGAGTCATCATGTTGGTCGGATTGGAGTTGGTTTCATCGCGATAGTTACATTGGGGACAGTGATTGACTTATTGCTCCTCTTTGCGTCCTCTTGGTTTAAAACCCATGTTTTAGGTTACTATAACTATACCTTGTTGACTTGTTCTTAGACTGTCGTGGGACTGCGATTTCCCAAGCATTAGGTGCTTTTTGTAGGGATAAGCTACAGTGTGCTTTCTGCTTTATATTGAAGAGTCTTCATGTTCGGATTTGCGTTTGTTTCATCGAGATCGTTTCATTCCGGACACAGATGGAGTGGCTGCTCCTATTTTCTTTCCATTAGTTTAAAACCCATGGTTGAGGTGAATATAACTATACTTTGTTGAATTGTTCTGATTTTTGTTCTTAGAATGTTGCGAGACTGAGATTTCCCAAACATTAGGTGTATTGTAGCTGTTTGTAACACTCGGGATAGGATAAAGTGTGGTTTCTGCCTTTCATTGAAGAGTATTCATATTTGTTCAGATTTGAGTTTGTTTCATCGAGATAGTTACATTACGGACAAAGATTGAGTTATTGCTCCTATTTGTTTCTATTCGTTAAAAACCCTATGGTTAAGGTTAAGATTAATATACATTGAAGTAATTGGGTCTTAGTTTGGTTTGAGAATGAAGTGGGACTGAGATTTTCCCCAAGCTTTAGGTGTATTTTTCCCTTTAGTGAAGAGTCTTCAAATGTTTCGGATTAGATTTTATTCCATCGAGATAGTTACATTTGGACATTTGCTCCTATTTGCTGTCTAGTATTTTAAACCTACGTTTGCGGTTAATATTACTATACATTGAAGTATTTGGTCTTATTTTGGTTTCAGCATGATGTGGTACCGAGATTTCCTACGCTTTCGGTGCATTGTAGGTTTTTGAAGGGCAGGGAACGGATACAGTGTGATTTTTCCCCTTTTATTGAAGAGTCTTCATGTTTGTTCGGATTTGAGTTTATTTCATTTAGATAATTACATTTGGGACAGAGATGGAGTTATTCCTTCTATTTGATTTCTATTATTTTTAAACCTATGGTTGAGGTGAAATATTACTGTTCATTGAAGAATGGGAGGGGGGGGGTTGATTCAGAATGATGTGGGACTGAAATTTCCCAAGGTTTAGTGTATTACAGCTTTTTGTCGTGCCTAGGTATATGATAAAGTGTGATTTCTGTCTTTCATTGAAGAGTTTTCATGCTTGTTCGGATTTGAGTTTGTTTCATTTGGGACAGAGATGGAGTCATTGCTCCTGTTTGCTTTCTATTTGTTTAAAGCCTATGGTTGATTTTATATTAATATACTTTGTTGAATTGGGTCTCATTTTGGTTTCAGAATGATGTGGGACTGAGACTTCCTAAGCTTTCGGTGTATTGTAGCTTTTTGTAAGTGTAGGGATAGAATAAAGTGTGATTTCAACCTTTAATTGAAAGCGTCTTCATGTTTCGTCGTAGTTGAGTCTGTTTCATCGAGAGAGTTACATATGGAACAGAGTTGGAGTTCTTGGTCCAATTTTCCTTGTATTCGCTTTCCTTATCGTTGGGTCTAGTGTACGTTTTTGTAGTGCTGGAAAGAATATAAAGTATGGATTCTGCCTTTCATTTCAGAGTCTTCATGTTTGTGTTTGCGTCTGTTTCATTTGAGATAGTTACATTTGGGACAGAGATTGATTTATTACTCCTATTTACTTTGTATTAGCCTAAAACCTATCACTGCGTCTTACTTTGTTCTTTAAGAATGACCCTGGCACTGAGCTGTCACAGGCTTTTGGTGTAGTATAGGGTTTTTTTTTTGTGCCGCGGATAGGATGAAGTATGAATTCTGCCTTTTATTGAAGAACCTTTATGATCCTATTTGAATTAGTTTCATCGTGAGAGTTACATTTGGGACAGTGAGTTTCGGGTCCTAATTGCTTTGTATTAGTTTAAAACCAATGGTTAAGGTTAACATTCATATACGATGTATAACTGGGTCTTGACACGATATAAGAATGACTGTGGGACTGAGATTTCCTTAGCTGTAGGTGTATTATAGGGTTTTGTAGAACTAGGGATAGGATTGAGGATACAGTATGCCTTTTATTGAAGAGTCTTCCTGTTTGTTCGTAGCTGAGCTTGTTTCATCGTGAGAGTTATATTTGGAACAGAGATTGACTTATTGTTCCTATTTGCTTAGTATTAGCTCGAAACCTATGATTTAGGTTACTCTTAATATGCTTTGTAGAACTGCATCTTACTGTGATATAAGAATTTTGTTTTCAGAATGAGATCTTAAAGGTTTTTCTATTGCCAGGGAGAGGATAAAGTAGGATTTCTGCTTTTTATTGAAGATTGTTCATGTTTGTGGGACGTGAGTTTGGTTTTGCGTGATAGTTACATTTGGGATGACCATTGACTTATTGCTCCTATTTGCTTCCTCTTCGTTTAAAACCTATGGTTAATGTTAATATGAATATACTTTGAAGTATTGAGTTTTATTTTTTTTCAGAATGATATCTTAAAGGTTTTTCTATTGCCAGGGAGAGGATAAAGTCGGATTTCTGCTTTTTATTGAAGATTGTTCATGTTTGTGGGACGTGAGTTTGGTTTTGCGTGATAGTTACATTTGGGATGACCATTGACTTATTGCTCCTATTTGCTTCCTCTTAGTTTAAAACCTATGGTTAAGGTTAATATGAATATACATTGAAGTATTGAGTCTTATTTTTTTTCAGAATGATATCTTAAAGGTTATTCTATTGCTAGGGATAGGGTAAAGTCGGATTTCTGCTTTTTATTGAAGATTGTTCATGTTTGTGGGACGTGAGTTTGGTTTTGCGTGATAGTTACATTTGGGATGACCATTGACTTATTGCTCCTATTTGCTTCCTCTTAGTTTAAAACCTATGGTTAAGGTTAAAACGAATATACTTTGAAGTATTGAGTCTTATTTTGTTTTCAGAATTAGATAGTAAAGGTTTTTCTATTGCTAGGGATAGGATAAAGTCGGATTTCTGCTTTTTATTGAAGATTGTTCATGTTTGTGGGACGGGAGTTTGGTTTTGCGCGATCGTTACATTTGGGATGACCATTGACTTATTGCTCCTATTTGCTTCCTCTTAGTTTAAAACCTATGGCTAAGGTTAATATGAATATACATTGAAGTATTGAGTCTTATTTTGTTTTGCTTGTTCATGTTTGTCGGACGTGAGTTTGGTTCGGCGCGATAGTTACATTTGGGATGGAGATTGATTTATTGCTCCTATTTGCTTTCTCTTAGTTTTAAATCTACGTTTTCGGGAAATCCAGCTATACTTTGTTGAATTGTTCTTATTTTATTCTTAGAATGTTGTGGGACTGCGATTTCCCCAGCATTAGGTATATTGTAGCTGTTTGTATGGGTAGGGATAAACTAAAGTGTTATTTCTCTTTTGTATTGAAGAGTAATCCTGTTCGGATTTGCGTCTGTTTCATTGACAAAAAGTTACATTATGGACAGACGTGGAGTGATTGCTCCTATTTGTTTTGTATTAGTTAGAAACCTATGTTTGATGTTAAAATTAATATACATTTCAGTATTGGTTCTTATTTTGGTTTCAAAATGATGTGGGACTGAGATTTCCCAAACGTTAGGTGTAGTGTAGGTTTTTGTAGTGATAAAGTATGATTTCTGCCTTTTATTGAAGAGTCTTCACGTCGGTTCGTATTTGAGTTGAGTTTGTTTCATCGAGATTGTTACATTTGGAACAGAGATTATGTTATTGTTCCTCCTTGCTTTCTATAGTTGAAAACCTACGGATGAAGTGAAAATGAACAAACTGGTTGAACTGGGTCATATACTTTGTTCTCAGAAGGATGTGGGACTGAGATTTCCAAAGCTGGAAGTGTATTGTCCCTATTTGTAGTTCTAGATGTAGGATAAAATAGGATTTCTGCGTTTTAGTGAGGAGTCATCATGTTGGTCGGATTGGAGTTGGTTTCATCGCGATAGTTACATTGGGGACAGTGATTGACTTATTGCTCCTCTTTGCGTCCTCTTGGTTTAAAACCCATGTTTTAGGTTACTATAACTATACCTTGTTGACTTGTTCTTAGACTGTCGTGGGACTGCGATTTCCCAAGCATTAGGTGCTTTTTGTAGGGATAAGCTACAGTGTGCTTTCTGCTTTATATTGAAGAGTCTTCATGTTCGGATTTGCGTTTGTTTCATCGAGATCGTTTCATTCCGGACACAGATGGAGTGGCTGCTCCTATTTTCTTTCCATTAGTTTAAAACCCATGGTTGAGGTGAATATAACTATACTTTGTTGAATTGTTCTGATTTTTGTTCTTAGAATGTTGCGAGACTGAGATTTCCCAAACATTAGGTGTATTGTAGCTGTTTGTAACACTCGGGATAGGATAAAGTGTGGTTTCTGCCTTTCATTGAAGAGTATTCATATTTGTTCAGATTTGAGTTTGTTTCATCGAGATAGTTACATTACGGACAAAGATTGAGTTATTGCTCCTATTTGTTTCTATTCGTTAAAACCCTATGGTTAAGGTTAAGATTAATATACATTGAAGTAATTGGGTCTTAGTTTGGTTTGAGAATGAAGTGGGACTGAGATTTTCCCCAAGCTTTAGGTGTATTTTTCCCTTTAGTGAAGAGTCTTCAAATGTTTCGGATTAGATTTTATTCCATCGAGATAGTTACATTTGGACATTTGCTCCTATTTGCTGTCTAGTATTTTAAACCTACGTTTGCGGTTAATATTACTATACATTGAAGTATTTGGTCTTATTTTGGTTTCAGCATGATGTGGTACCGAGATTTCCTACGCTTTCGGTGCATTGTAGGTTTTTGAAGGGCAGGGAACGGATACAGTGTGATTTTTCCCCTTTTATTGAAGAGTCTTCATGTTTGTTCGGATTTGAGTTTATTTCATTTAGATAATTACATTTGGGACAGAGATGGAGTTATTCCTTCTATTTGATTTCTATTATTTTTAAACCTATGGTTGAGGTGAAATATTACTGTTCATTGAAGAATGGGAGGGGGGGGGGTTGGATTCAGAATGATGTGGGACTGAAATTTCCCAAGGTTTAGTGTATTACAGCTTTTTGTCGTGCCTAGGTATATGATAAAGTGTGATTTCTGTCTTTCATTGAAGAGTTTTCATGCTTGTTCGGATTTGAGTTTGTTTCATTTGGGACAGAGATGGAGTCATTGCTCCTGTTTGCTTTCTATTTGTTTAAAGCCTATGGTTGATTTTATATTAATATACTTTGTTGAATTGGGTCTCATTTTGGTTTCAGAATGATGTGGGACTGAGACTTCCTAAGCTTTCGGTGTATTGTAGCTTTTTGTAAGTGTAGGGATAGAATAAAGTGTGATTTCAACCTTTAATTGAAAGCGTCTTCATGTTTCGTCGTAGTTGAGTCTGTTTCATCGAGAGAGTTACATATGGAACAGAGTTGGAGTTCTTGGTCCAATTTTCCTTGTATTCGCTTTCCTTATCGTTGGGTCTAGTGTACGTTTTTGTAGTGCTGGAAAGAATATAAAGTATGGATTCTGCCTTTCATTTCAGAGTCTTCATGTTTGTGTTTGCGTCTGTTTCATTTGAGATAGTTACATTTGGGACAGAGATTGATTTATTACTCCTATTTACTTTGTATTAGCCTAAAACCTATCACTGCGTCTTACTTTGTTCTTTAAGAATGACCCTGGCACTGAGCTGTCACAGGCTTTTGGTGTAGTATAGGGTTTTTTTTTTGTGCCGCGGATAGGATGAAGTATGAATTCTGCCTTTTATTGAAGAACCTTTATGATCCTATTTGAATTAGTTTCATCGTGAGAGTTACATTTGGGACAGTGAGTTTCGGGTCCTAATTGCTTTGTATTAGTTTAAAACCAATGGTTAAGGTTAACATTCATATACGATGTATAACTGGGTCTTGACACGATATAAGAATGACTGTGGGACTGAGATTTCCTTAGCTGTAGGTGTATTATAGGGTTTTGTAGAACTAGGGATAGGATTGAGGATACAGTATGCCTTTTATTGAAGAGTCTTCCTGTTTGTTCGTAGCTGAGCTTGTTTCATCGTGAGAGTTATATTTGGAACAGAGATTGACTTATTGTTCCTATTTGCTTAGTATTAGCTCGAAACCTATGATTTAGGTTACTCTTAATATGCTTTGTAGAACTGCATCTTACTGTGATATAAGAATTTTGTTTTCAGAATGAGATCTTAAAGGTTTTTCTATTGCCAGGGAGAGGATAAAGTAGGATTTCTGCTTTTTATTGAAGATTGTTCATGTTTGTGGGACGTGAGTTTGGTTTTGCGTGATAGTTACATTTGGGATGACCATTGACTTATTGCTCCTATTTGCTTCCTCTTCGTTTAAAACCTATGGTTAATGTTAATATGAATATACTTTGAAGTATTGAGTTTTATTTTTTTTCAGAATGATATCTTAAAGGTTTTTCTATTGCCAGGGAGAGGATAAAGTAGGATTTCTGCTTTTTATTGAAGATTGTTCATGTTTGTGGGACGTGAGTTTGGTTTTGCGTGATAGTTACATTTGGGATGACCATTGACTTATTGCTCCTATTTGCTTCCTCTTAGTTTAAAACCTATGGTTAAGGTTAATATGAATATACATTGAAGTATTGAGTCTTATTTTTTTTCAGAATGATATCTTAAAGGTTATTCTATTGCTAGGGATAGGGTAAAGTCGGATTTCTGCTTTTTATTGAAGATTGTTCATGTTTGTGGGACGTGAGTTTGGTTTTGCGTGATAGTTACATTTGGGATGACCATTGACTTATTGCTCCTATTTGCTTCCTCTTAGTTTAAAACCTATGGTTAAGGTTAAAACGAATATACTTTGAAGTATTGAGTCTTATTTTGTTTTCAGAATTAGATAGTAAAGGTTTTTCTATTGCTAGGGATAGGATAAAGTCGGATTTCTGCTTTTTATTGAAGATTGTTCATGTTTGTGGGACGGGAGTTTGGTTTTGCGCGATCGTTACATTTGGGATGACCATTGACTTATTGCTCCTATTTGCTTCCTCTTAGTTTAAAACCTATGGCTAAGGTTAATATGAATATACATTGAAGTATTGAGTCTTATTTTGTTTTGCTTGTTCATGTTTGTCGGACGTGAGTTTGGTTCGGCGCGATAGTTACATTTGGGATGGAGATTGATTTATTGCTCCTATTTGCTTTCTCTTAGTTTTAAATCTACGTTTTCGGGAAATCCAGCTATACTTTGTTGAATTGTTCTTATTTTATTCTTAGAATGTTGTGGGACTGCGATTTCCCCAGCATTAGGTATATTGTAGCTGTTTGTATGGGTAGGGATAAACTAAAGTGTTATTTCTCTTTTGTATTGAAGAGTAATCCTGTTCGGATTTGCGTCTGTTTCATTGACAAAAAGTTACATTATGGACAGACGTGGAGTGATTGCTCCTATTTGTTTTGTATTAGTTAGAAACCTATGTTTGATGTTAAAATTAATATACATTTCAGTATTGGTTCTTATTTTGGTTTCAAAATGATGTGGGACTGAGATTTCCCAAACGTTAGGTGTAGTGTAGGTTTTTGTAGTGATAAAGTATGATTTCTGCCTTTTATTGAAGAGTCTTCACGTCGGTTCGTATTTGAGTTGAGTTTGTTTCATCGAGATTGTTACATTTGGAACAGAGATTATGTTATTGTTCCTCGCTTTCTATAGTTGAAAACCTACGGATGAAGTGAAAATGAACAAACTGGTTGAACTGGGTCATATACTTTGTTCTCAGAAGGATGTGGGACTGAGATTTCCAAAGCTGGAAGTGTATTGTCCCTATTTGTAGTTCTAGATGTAGGATAAAATAGGATTTCTGCGTTTTAGTGAGGAGTCATCATGTTGGTCGGATTGGAGTTGGTTTCATCGCGATAGTTACATTGGGGACAGTGATTGACTTATTGCTCCTCTTTGCGTCCTCTTGGTTTAAAACCCATGTTTTAGGTTACTATAACTATACCTTGTTGACTTGTTCTTAGACTGTCGTGGGACTGCGATTTCCCAAGCATTAGGTGCTTTTTGTAGGGATAAGCTACAGTGTGCTTTCTGCTTTATATTGAAGAGTCTTCATGTTCGGATTTGCGTTTGTTTCATCGAGATCGTTTCATTCCGGACACAGATGGAGTGGCTGCTCCTATTTTCTTTCCATTAGTTTAAAACCCATGGTTGAGGTGAATATAACTATACTTTGTTGAATTGTTCTGATTTTTGTTCTTAGAATGTTGCGAGACTGAGATTTCCCAAACATTAGGTGTATTGTAGCTGTTTGTAACACTCGGGATAGGATAAAGTGTGGTTTCTGCCTTTCATTGAAGAGTATTCATATTTGTTCAGATTTGAGTTTGTTTCATCGAGATAGTTACATTACGGACAAAGATTGAGTTATTGCTCCTATTTGTTTCTATTCGTTAAAACCCTATGGTTAAGGTTAAGATTAATATACATTGAAGTAATTGGGTCTTAGTTTGGTTTGAGAATGAAGTGGGACTGAGATTTTCCCCAAGCTTTAGGTGTATTTTTCCCTTTAGTGAAGAGTCTTCAAATGTTTCGGATTAGATTTTATTCCATCGAGATAGTTACATTTGGACATTTGCTCCTATTTGCTGTCTAGTATTTTAAACCTACGTTTGCGGTTAATATTACTATACATTGAAGTATTTGGTCTTATTTTGGTTTCAGCATGATGTGGTACCGAGATTTCCTACGCTTTCGGTGCATTGTAGGTTTTTGAAGGGCAGGGAACGGATACAGTGTGATTTTTCCCCTTTTATTGAAGAGTCTTCATGTTTGTTCGGATTTGAGTTTATTTCATTTAGATAATTACATTTGGGACAGAGATGGAGTTATTCCTTCTATTTGATTTCTATTATTTTTAAACCTATGGTTGAGGTGAAATATTACTGTTCATTGAAGAATGGGAGGGGGGGGGTTGGATTCAGAATGATGTGGGACTGAAATTTCCCAAGGTTTAGTGTATTACAGCTTTTTGTCGTGCCTAGGTATATGATAAAGTGTGATTTCTGTCTTTCATTGAAGAGTTTTCATGCTTGTTCGGATTTGAGTTTGTTTCATTTGGGACAGAGATGGAGTCATTGCTCCTGTTTGCTTTCTATTTGTTTAAAGCCTATGGTTGATTTTATATTAATATACTTTGTTGAATTGGGTCTCATTTTGGTTTCAGAATGATGTGGGACTGAGACTTCCTAAGCTTTCGGTGTATTGTAGCTTTTTGTAAGTGTAGGGATAGAATAAAGTGTGATTTCAACCTTTAATTGAAAGCGTCTTCATGTTTCGTCGTAGTTGAGTCTGTTTCATCGAGAGAGTTACATATGGAACAGAGTTGGAGTTCTTGGTCCAATTTTCCTTGTATTCGCTTTCCTTATCGTTGGGTCTAGTGTACGTTTTTGTAGTGCTGGAAAGAATATAAAGTATGGATTCTGCCTTTCATTTCAGAGTCTTCATGTTTGTGTTTGCGTCTGTTTCATTTGAGATAGTTACATTTGGGACAGAGATTGATTTATTACTCCTATTTACTTTGTATTAGCCTAAAACCTATCACTGCGTCTTACTTTGTTCTTTAAGAATGACCCTGGCACTGAGCTGTCACAGGCTTTTGGTGTAGTATAGGGTTTTTTTTTTGTGCCGCGGATAGGATGAAGTATGAATTCTGCCTTTTATTGAAGAACCTTTATGATCCTATTTGAATTAGTTTCATCGTGAGAGTTACATTTGGGACAGTGAGTTTCGGGTCCTAATTGCTTTGTATTAGTTTAAAACCAATGGTTAAGGTTAACATTCATATACGATGTATAACTGGGTCTTGACACGATATAAGAATGACTGTGGGACTGAGATTTCCTTAGCTGTAGGTGTATTATAGGGTTTTGTAGAACTAGGGATAGGATTGAGGATACAGTATGCCTTTTATTGAAGAGTCTTCCTGTTTGTTCGTAGCTGAGCTTGTTTCATCGTGAGAGTTATATTTGGAACAGAGATTGACTTATTGTTCCTATTTGCTTAGTATTAGCTCGAAACCTATGATTTAGGTTACTCTTAATATGCTTTGTAGAACTGCATCTTACTGTGATATAAGAATTTTGTTTTCAGAATGAGATCTTAAAGGTTTTTCTATTGCCAGGGAGAGGATAAAGTAGGATTTCTGCTTTTTATTGAAGATTGTTCATGTTTGTGGGACGTGAGTTTGGTTTTGCGTGATAGTTACATTTGGGATGACCATTGACTTATTGCTCCTATTTGCTTCCTCTTCGTTTAAAACCTATGGTTAATGTTAATATGAATATACTTTGAAGTATTGAGTTTTATTTTTTTTCAGAATGATATCTTAAAGGTTTTTCTATTGCCAGGGAGAGGATAAAGTCGGATTTCTGCTTTTTATTGAAGATTGTTCATGTTTGTGGGACGTGAGTTTGGTTTTGCGTGATAGTTACATTTGGGATGACCATTGACTTATTGCTCCTATTTGCTTCCTCTTAGTTTAAAACCTATGGTTAAGGTTAATATGAATATACATTGAAGTATTGAGTCTTATTTTTTTTCAGAATGATATCTTAAAGGTTATTCTATTGCTAGGGATAGGGTAAAGTCGGATTTCTGCTTTTTATTGAAGATTGTTCATGTTTGTGGGACGTGAGTTTGGTTTTGCGTGATAGTTACATTTGGGATGACCATTGACTTATTGCTCCTATTTGCTTCCTCTTAGTTTAAAACCTATGGTTAAGGTTAAAACGAATATACTTTGAAGTATTGAGTCTTATTTTGTTTTCAGAATTAGATAGTAAAGGTTTTTCTATTGCTAGGGATAGGATAAAGTCGGATTTCTGCTTTTTATTGAAGATTGTTCATGTTTGTGGGACGGGAGTTTGGTTTTGCGCGATCGTTACATTTGGGATGACCATTGACTTATTGCTCCTATTTGCTTCCTCTTAGTTTAAAACCTATGGCTAAGGTTAATATGAATATACATTGAAGTATTGAGTCTTATTTTGTTTTGCTTGTTCATGTTTGTCGGACGTGAGTTTGGTTCGGCGCGATAGTTACATTTGGGATGGAGATTGATTTATTGCTCCTATTTGCTTTCTCTTAGTTTTAAATCTACGTTTTCGGGAAATCCAGCTATACTTTGTTGAATTGTTCTTATTTTATTCTTAGAATGTTGTGGGACTGCGATTTCCCCAGCATTAGGTATATTGTAGCTGTTTGTATGGGTAGGGATAAACTAAAGTGTTATTTCTCTTTTGTATTGAAGAGTAATCCTGTTCGGATTTGCGTCTGTTTCATTGACAAAAAGTTACATTATGGACAGACGTGGAGTGATTGCTCCTATTTGTTTTGTATTAGTTAGAAACCTATGTTTGATGTTAAAATTAATATACATTTCAGTATTGGTTCTTATTTTGGTTTCAAAATGATGTGGGACTGAGATTTCCCAAACGTTAGGTGTAGTGTAGGTTTTTGTAGTGATAAAGTATGATTTCTGCCTTTTATTGAAGAGTCTTCACGTCGGTTCGTATTTGAGTTGAGTTTGTTTCATCGAGATTGTTACATTTGGAACAGAGATTATGTTATTGTTCCTCCTTGCTTTCTATAGTTGAAAACCTACGGATGAAGTGAAAATGAACAAACTGGTTGAACTGGGTCATATACTTTGTTCTCAGAAGGATGTGGGACTGAGATTTCCAAAGCTGGAAGTGTATTGTCCCTATTTGTAGTTCTAGATGTAGGATAAAATAGGATTTCTGCGTTTTAGTGAGGAGTCATCATGTTGGTCGGATTGGAGTTGGTTTCATCGCGATAGTTACATTGGGGACAGTGATTGACTTATTGCTCCTCTTTGCGTCCTCTTGGTTTAAAACCCATGTTTTAGGTTACTATAACTATACCTTGTTGACTTGTTCTTAGACTGTCGTGGGACTGCGATTTCCCAAGCATTAGGTGCTTTTTGTAGGGATAAGCTACAGTGTGCTTTCTGCTTTATATTGAAGAGTCTTCATGTTCGGATTTGCGTTTGTTTCATCGAGATCGTTTCATTCCGGACACAGATGGAGTGGCTGCTCCTATTTTCTTTCCATTAGTTTAAAACCCATGGTTGAGGTGAATATAACTATACTTTGTTGAATTGTTCTGATTTTTGTTCTTAGAATGTTGCGAGACTGAGATTTCCCAAACATTAGGTGTATTGTAGCTGTTTGTAACACTCGGGATAGGATAAAGTGTGGTTTCTGCCTTTCATTGAAGAGTATTCATATTTGTTCAGATTTGAGTTTGTTTCATCGAGATAGTTACATTACGGACAAAGATTGAGTTATTGCTCCTATTTGTTTCTATTCGTTAAAACCCTATGGTTAAGGTTAAGATTAATATACATTGAAGTAATTGGGTCTTAGTTTGGTTTGAGAATGAAGTGGGACTGAGATTTTCCCCAAGCTTTAGGTGTATTTTTCCCTTTAGTGAAGAGTCTTCAAATGTTTCGGATTAGATTTTATTCCATCGAGATAGTTACATTTGGACATTTGCTCCTATTTGCTGTCTAGTATTTTAAACCTACGTTTGCGGTTAATATTACTATACATTGAAGTATTTGGTCTTATTTTGGTTTCAGCATGATGTGGTACCGAGATTTCCTACGCTTTCGGTGCATTGTAGGTTTTTGAAGGGCAGGGAACGGATACAGTGTGATTTTTCCCCTTTTATTGAAGAGTCTTCATGTTTGTTCGGATTTGAGTTTATTTCATTTAGATAATTACATTTGGGACAGAGATGGAGTTATTCCTTCTATTTGATTTCTATTATTTTTAAACCTATGGTTGAGGTGAAATATTACTGTTCATTGAAGAATGGGAGGGGGGGGGGTTGGATTCAGAATGATGTGGGACTGAAATTTCCCAAGGTTTAGTGTATTACAGCTTTTTGTCGTGCCTAGGTATATGATAAAGTGTGATTTCTGTCTTTCATTGAAGAGTTTTCATGCTTGTTCGGATTTGAGTTTGTTTCATTTGGGACAGAGATGGAGTCATTGCTCCTGTTTGCTTTCTATTTGTTTAAAGCCTATGGTTGATTTTATATTAATATACTTTGTTGAATTGGGTCTCATTTTGGTTTCAGAATGATGTGGGACTGAGACTTCCTAAGCTTTCGGTGTATTGTAGCTTTTTGTAAGTGTAGGGATAGAATAAAGTGTGATTTCAACCTTTAATTGAAAGCGTCTTCATGTTTCGTCGTAGTTGAGTCTGTTTCATCGAGAGAGTTACATATGGAACAGAGTTGGAGTTCTTGGTCCAATTTTCCTTGTATTCGCTTTCCTTATCGTTGGGTCTAGTGTACGTTTTTGTAGTGCTGGAAAGAATATAAAGTATGGATTCTGCCTTTCATTTCAGAGTCTTCATGTTTGTGTTTGCGTCTGTTTCATTTGAGATAGTTACATTTGGGACAGAGATTGATTTATTACTCCTATTTACTTTGTATTAGCCTAAAACCTATCACTGCGTCTTACTTTGTTCTTTAAGAATGACCCTGGCACTGAGCTGTCACAGGCTTTTGGTGTAGTATAGGGTTTTTTTTTTGTGCCGCGGATAGGATGAAGTATGAATTCTGCCTTTTATTGAAGAACCTTTATGATCCTATTTGAATTAGTTTCATCGTGAGAGTTACATTTGGGACAGTGAGTTTCGGGTCCTAATTGCTTTGTATTAGTTTAAAACCAATGGTTAAGGTTAACATTCATATACGATGTATAACTGGGTCTTGACACGATATAAGAATGACTGTGGGACTGAGATTTCCTTAGCTGTAGGTGTATTATAGGGTTTTGTAGAACTAGGGATAGGATTGAGGATACAGTATGCCTTTTATTGAAGAGTCTTCCTGTTTGTTCGTAGCTGAGCTTGTTTCATCGTGAGAGTTATATTTGGAACAGAGATTGACTTATTGTTCCTATTTGCTTAGTATTAGCTCGAAACCTATGATTTAGGTTACTCTTAATATGCTTTGTAGAACTGCATCTTACTGTGATATAAGAATTTTGTTTTCAGAATGAGATCTTAAAGGTTTTTCTATTGCCAGGGAGAGGATAAAGTAGGATTTCTGCTTTTTATTGAAGATTGTTCATGTTTGTGGGACGTGAGTTTGGTTTTGCGTGATAGTTACATTTGGGATGACCATTGACTTATTGCTCCTATTTGCTTCCTCTTCGTTTAAAACCTATGGTTAATGTTAATATGAATATACTTTGAAGTATTGAGTTTTATTTTTTTTCAGAATGATATCTTAAAGGTTTTTCTATTGCCAGGGAGAGGATAAAGTAGGATTTCTGCTTTTTATTGAAGATTGTTCATGTTTGTGGGACGTGAGTTTGGTTTTGCGTGATAGTTACATTTGGGATGACCATTGACTTATTGCTCCTATTTGCTTCCTCTTAGTTTAAAACCTATGGTTAAGGTTAATATGAATATACATTGAAGTATTGAGTCTTATTTTTTTTCAGAATGATATCTTAAAGGTTATTCTATTGCTAGGGATAGGGTAAAGTCGGATTTCTGCTTTTTATTGAAGATTGTTCATGTTTGTGGGACGTGAGTTTGGTTTTGCGTGATAGTTACATTTGGGATGACCATTGACTTATTGCTCCTATTTGCTTCCTCTTAGTTTAAAACCTATGGTTAAGGTTAAAACGAATATACTTTGAAGTATTGAGTCTTATTTTGTTTTCAGAATTAGATAGTAAAGGTTTTTCTATTGCTAGGGATAGGATAAAGTCGGATTTCTGCTTTTTATTGAAGATTGTTCATGTTTGTGGGACGGGAGTTTGGTTTTGCGCGATCGTTACATTTGGGATGACCATTGACTTATTGCTCCTATTTGCTTCCTCTTAGTTTAAAACCTATGGCTAAGGTTAATATGAATATACATTGAAGTATTGAGTCTTATTTTGTTTTGCTTGTTCATGTTTGTCGGACGTGAGTTTGGTTCGGCGCGATAGTTACATTTGGGATGGAGATTGATTTATTGCTCCTATTTGCTTTCTCTTAGTTTTAAATCTACGTTTTCGGGAAATCCAGCTATACTTTGTTGAATTGTTCTTATTTTATTCTTAGAATGTTGTGGGACTGCGATTTCCCCAGCATTAGGTATATTGTAGCTGTTTGTATGGGTAGGGATAAACTAAAGTGTTATTTCTCTTTTGTATTGAAGAGTAATCCTGTTCGGATTTGCGTCTGTTTCATTGACAAAAAGTTACATTATGGACAGACGTGGAGTGATTGCTCCTATTTGTTTTGTATTAGTTAGAAACCTATGTTTGATGTTAAAATTAATATACATTTCAGTATTGGTTCTTATTTTGGTTTCAAAATGATGTGGGACTGAGATTTCCCAAACGTTAGGTGTAGTGTAGGTTTTTGTAGTGATAAAGTATGATTTCTGCCTTTTATTGAAGAGTCTTCACGTCGGTTCGTATTTGAGTTGAGTTTGTTTCATCGAGATTGTTACATTTGGAACAGAGATTATGTTATTGTTCCTCGCTTTCTATAGTTGAAAACCTACGGATGAAGTGAAAATGAACAAACTGGTTGAACTGGGTCATATACTTTGTTCTCAGAAGGATGTGGGACTGAGATTTCCAAAGCTGGAAGTGTATTGTCCCTATTTGTAGTTCTAGATGTAGGATAAAATAGGATTTCTGCGTTTTAGTGAGGAGTCATCATGTTGGTCGGATTGGAGTTGGTTTCATCGCGATAGTTACATTGGGGACAGTGATTGACTTATTGCTCCTCTTTGCGTCCTCTTGGTTTAAAACCCATGTTTTAGGTTACTATAACTATACCTTGTTGACTTGTTCTTAGACTGTCGTGGGACTGCGATTTCCCAAGCATTAGGTGCTTTTTGTAGGGATAAGCTACAGTGTGCTTTCTGCTTTATATTGAAGAGTCTTCATGTTCGGATTTGCGTTTGTTTCATCGAGATCGTTTCATTCCGGACACAGATGGAGTGGCTGCTCCTATTTTCTTTCCATTAGTTTAAAACCCATGGTTGAGGTGAATATAACTATACTTTGTTGAATTGTTCTGATTTTTGTTCTTAGAATGTTGCGAGACTGAGATTTCCCAAACATTAGGTGTATTGTAGCTGTTTGTAACACTCGGGATAGGATAAAGTGTGGTTTCTGCCTTTCATTGAAGAGTATTCATATTTGTTCAGATTTGAGTTTGTTTCATCGAGATAGTTACATTACGGACAAAGATTGAGTTATTGCTCCTATTTGTTTCTATTCGTTAAAACCCTATGGTTAAGGTTAAGATTAATATACATTGAAGTAATTGGGTCTTAGTTTGGTTTGAGAATGAAGTGGGACTGAGATTTTCCCCAAGCTTTAGGTGTATTTTTCCCTTTAGTGAAGAGTCTTCAAATGTTTCGGATTAGATTTTATTCCATCGAGATAGTTACATTTGGACATTTGCTCCTATTTGCTGTCTAGTATTTTAAACCTACGTTTGCGGTTAATATTACTATACATTGAAGTATTTGGTCTTATTTTGGTTTCAGCATGATGTGGTACCGAGATTTCCTACGCTTTCGGTGCATTGTAGGTTTTTGAAGGGCAGGGAACGGATACAGTGTGATTTTTCCCCTTTTATTGAAGAGTCTTCATGTTTGTTCGGATTTGAGTTTATTTCATTTAGATAATTACATTTGGGACAGAGATGGAGTTATTCCTTCTATTTGATTTCTATTATTTTTAAACCTATGGTTGAGGTGAAATATTACTGTTCATTGAAGAATGGGAGGGGGGGGGTTGGATTCAGAATGATGTGGGACTGAAATTTCCCAAGGTTTAGTGTATTACAGCTTTTTGTCGTGCCTAGGTATATGATAAAGTGTGATTTCTGTCTTTCATTGAAGAGTTTTCATGCTTGTTCGGATTTGAGTTTGTTTCATTTGGGACAGAGATGGAGTCATTGCTCCTGTTTGCTTTCTATTTGTTTAAAGCCTATGGTTGATTTTATATTAATATACTTTGTTGAATTGGGTCTCATTTTGGTTTCAGAATGATGTGGGACTGAGACTTCCTAAGCTTTCGGTGTATTGTAGCTTTTTGTAAGTGTAGGGATAGAATAAAGTGTGATTTCAACCTTTAATTGAAAGCGTCTTCATGTTTCGTCGTAGTTGAGTCTGTTTCATCGAGAGAGTTACATATGGAACAGAGTTGGAGTTCTTGGTCCAATTTTCCTTGTATTCGCTTTCCTTATCGTTGGGTCTAGTGTACGTTTTTGTAGTGCTGGAAAGAATATAAAGTATGGATTCTGCCTTTCATTTCAGAGTCTTCATGTTTGTGTTTGCGTCTGTTTCATTTGAGATAGTTACATTTGGGACAGAGATTGATTTATTACTCCTATTTACTTTGTATTAGCCTAAAACCTATCACTGCGTCTTACTTTGTTCTTTAAGAATGACCCTGGCACTGAGCTGTCACAGGCTTTTGGTGTAGTATAGGGTTTTTTTTTTGTGCCGCGGATAGGATGAAGTATGAATTCTGCCTTTTATTGAAGAACCTTTATGATCCTATTTGAATTAGTTTCATCGTGAGAGTTACATTTGGGACAGTGAGTTTCGGGTCCTAATTGCTTTGTATTAGTTTAAAACCAATGGTTAAGGTTAACATTCATATACGATGTATAACTGGGTCTTGACACGATATAAGAATGACTGTGGGACTGAGATTTCCTTAGCTGTAGGTGTATTATAGGGTTTTGTAGAACTAGGGATAGGATTGAGGATACAGTATGCCTTTTATTGAAGAGTCTTCCTGTTTGTTCGTAGCTGAGCTTGTTTCATCGTGAGAGTTATATTTGGAACAGAGATTGACTTATTGTTCCTATTTGCTTAGTATTAGCTCGAAACCTATGATTTAGGTTACTCTTAATATGCTTTGTAGAACTGCATCTTACTGTGATATAAGAATTTTGTTTTCAGAATGAGATCTTAAAGGTTTTTCTATTGCCAGGGAGAGGATAAAGTAGGATTTCTGCTTTTTATTGAAGATTGTTCATGTTTGTGGGACGTGAGTTTGGTTTTGCGTGATAGTTACATTTGGGATGACCATTGACTTATTGCTCCTATTTGCTTCCTCTTCGTTTAAAACCTATGGTTAATGTTAATATGAATATACTTTGAAGTATTGAGTTTTATTTTTTTTCAGAATGATATCTTAAAGGTTTTTCTATTGCCAGGGAGAGGATAAAGTCGGATTTCTGCTTTTTATTGAAGATTGTTCATGTTTGTGGGACGTGAGTTTGGTTTTGCGTGATAGTTACATTTGGGATGACCATTGACTTATTGCTCCTATTTGCTTCCTCTTAGTTTAAAACCTATGGTTAAGGTTAATATGAATATACATTGAAGTATTGAGTCTTATTTTTTTTCAGAATGATATCTTAAAGGTTATTCTATTGCTAGGGATAGGGTAAAGTCGGATTTCTGCTTTTTATTGAAGATTGTTCATGTTTGTGGGACGTGAGTTTGGTTTTGCGTGATAGTTACATTTGGGATGACCATTGACTTATTGCTCCTATTTGCTTCCTCTTAGTTTAAAACCTATGGTTAAGGTTAAAACGAATATACTTTGAAGTATTGAGTCTTATTTTGTTTTCAGAATTAGATAGTAAAGGTTTTTCTATTGCTAGGGATAGGATAAAGTCGGATTTCTGCTTTTTATTGAAGATTGTTCATGTTTGTGGGACGGGAGTTTGGTTTTGCGCGATCGTTACATTTGGGATGACCATTGACTTATTGCTCCTATTTGCTTCCTCTTAGTTTAAAACCTATGGCTAAGGTTAATATGAATATACATTGAAGTATTGAGTCTTATTTTGTTTTGCTTGTTCATGTTTGTCGGACGTGAGTTTGGTTCGGCGCGATAGTTACATTTGGGATGGAGATTGATTTATTGCTCCTATTTGCTTTCTCTTAGTTTTAAATCTACGTTTTCGGGAAATCCAGCTATACTTTGTTGAATTGTTCTTATTTTATTCTTAGAATGTTGTGGGACTGCGATTTCCCCAGCATTAGGTATATTGTAGCTGTTTGTATGGGTAGGGATAAACTAAAGTGTTATTTCTCTTTTGTATTGAAGAGTAATCCTGTTCGGATTTGCGTCTGTTTCATTGACAAAAAGTTACATTATGGACAGACGTGGAGTGATTGCTCCTATTTGTTTTGTATTAGTTAGAAACCTATGTTTGATGTTAAAATTAATATACATTTCAGTATTGGTTCTTATTTTGGTTTCAAAATGATGTGGGACTGAGATTTCCCAAACGTTAGGTGTAGTGTAGGTTTTTGTAGTGATAAAGTATGATTTCTGCCTTTTATTGAAGAGTCTTCACGTCGGTTCGTATTTGAGTTGAGTTTGTTTCATCGAGATTGTTACATTTGGAACAGAGATTATGTTATTGTTCCTCCTTGCTTTCTATAGTTGAAAACCTACGGATGAAGTGAAAATGAACAAACTGGTTGAACTGGGTCATATACTTTGTTCTCAGAAGGATGTGGGACTGAGATTTCCAAAGCTGGAAGTGTATTGTCCCTATTTGTAGTTCTAGATGTAGGATAAAATAGGATTTCTGCGTTTTAGTGAGGAGTCATCATGTTGGTCGGATTGGAGTTGGTTTCATCGCGATAGTTACATTGGGGACAGTGATTGACTTATTGCTCCTCTTTGCGTCCTCTTGGTTTAAAACCCATGTTTTAGGTTACTATAACTATACCTTGTTGACTTGTTCTTAGACTGTCGTGGGACTGCGATTTCCCAAGCATTAGGTGCTTTTTGTAGGGATAAGCTACAGTGTGCTTTCTGCTTTATATTGAAGAGTCTTCATGTTCGGATTTGCGTTTGTTTCATCGAGATCGTTTCATTCCGGACACAGATGGAGTGGCTGCTCCTATTTTCTTTCCATTAGTTTAAAACCCATGGTTGAGGTGAATATAACTATACTTTGTTGAATTGTTCTGATTTTTGTTCTTAGAATGTTGCGAGACTGAGATTTCCCAAACATTAGGTGTATTGTAGCTGTTTGTAACACTCGGGATAGGATAAAGTGTGGTTTCTGCCTTTCATTGAAGAGTATTCATATTTGTTCAGATTTGAGTTTGTTTCATCGAGATAGTTACATTACGGACAAAGATTGAGTTATTGCTCCTATTTGTTTCTATTCGTTAAAACCCTATGGTTAAGGTTAAGATTAATATACATTGAAGTAATTGGGTCTTAGTTTGGTTTGAGAATGAAGTGGGACTGAGATTTTCCCCAAGCTTTAGGTGTATTTTTCCCTTTAGTGAAGAGTCTTCAAATGTTTCGGATTAGATTTTATTCCATCGAGATAGTTACATTTGGACATTTGCTCCTATTTGCTGTCTAGTATTTTAAACCTACGTTTGCGGTTAATATTACTATACATTGAAGTATTTGGTCTTATTTTGGTTTCAGCATGATGTGGTACCGAGATTTCCTACGCTTTCGGTGCATTGTAGGTTTTTGAAGGGCAGGGAACGGATACAGTGTGATTTTTCCCCTTTTATTGAAGAGTCTTCATGTTTGTTCGGATTTGAGTTTATTTCATTTAGATAATTACATTTGGGACAGAGATGGAGTTATTCCTTCTATTTGATTTCTATTATTTTTAAACCTATGGTTGAGGTGAAATATTACTGTTCATTGAAGAATGGGAGGGGGGGGGGTTGGATTCAGAATGATGTGGGACTGAAATTTCCCAAGGTTTAGTGTATTACAGCTTTTTGTCGTGCCTAGGTATATGATAAAGTGTGATTTCTGTCTTTCATTGAAGAGTTTTCATGCTTGTTCGGATTTGAGTTTGTTTCATTTGGGACAGAGATGGAGTCATTGCTCCTGTTTGCTTTCTATTTGTTTAAAGCCTATGGTTGATTTTATATTAATATACTTTGTTGAATTGGGTCTCATTTTGGTTTCAGAATGATGTGGGACTGAGACTTCCTAAGCTTTCGGTGTATTGTAGCTTTTTGTAAGTGTAGGGATAGAATAAAGTGTGATTTCAACCTTTAATTGAAAGCGTCTTCATGTTTCGTCGTAGTTGAGTCTGTTTCATCGAGAGAGTTACATATGGAACAGAGTTGGAGTTCTTGGTCCAATTTTCCTTGTATTCGCTTTCCTTATCGTTGGGTCTAGTGTACGTTTTTGTAGTGCTGGAAAGAATATAAAGTATGGATTCTGCCTTTCATTTCAGAGTCTTCATGTTTGTGTTTGCGTCTGTTTCATTTGAGATAGTTACATTTGGGACAGAGATTGATTTATTACTCCTATTTACTTTGTATTAGCCTAAAACCTATCACTGCGTCTTACTTTGTTCTTTAAGAATGACCCTGGCACTGAGCTGTCACAGGCTTTTGGTGTAGTATAGGGTTTTTTTTTTGTGCCGCGGATAGGATGAAGTATGAATTCTGCCTTTTATTGAAGAACCTTTATGATCCTATTTGAATTAGTTTCATCGTGAGAGTTACATTTGGGACAGTGAGTTTCGGGTCCTAATTGCTTTGTATTAGTTTAAAACCAATGGTTAAGGTTAACATTCATATACGATGTATAACTGGGTCTTGACACGATATAAGAATGACTGTGGGACTGAGATTTCCTTAGCTGTAGGTGTATTATAGGGTTTTGTAGAACTAGGGATAGGATTGAGGATACAGTATGCCTTTTATTGAAGAGTCTTCCTGTTTGTTCGTAGCTGAGCTTGTTTCATCGTGAGAGTTATATTTGGAACAGAGATTGACTTATTGCTCCTATTTGCTTAGTATTAGCTCGAAACCTATGATTTAGGTTACTCTTAATATGCTTTGTAGAACTGCATCTTACTGTGATATAAGAATTTTGTTTTCAGAATGAGATCTTAAAGGTTTTTCTATTGCCAGGGAGAGGATAAAGTAGGATTTCTGCTTTTTATTGAAGATTGTTCATGTTTGTGGGACGTGAGTTTGGTTTTGCGTGATAGTTACATTTGGGATGACCATTGACTTATTGCTCCTATTTGCTTCCTCTTCGTTTAAAACCTATGGTTAATGTTAATATGAATATACTTTGAAGTATTGAGTTTTATTTTTTTTCAGAATGATATCTTAAAGGTTTTTCTATTGCCAGGGAGAGGATAAAGTAGGATTTCTGCTTTTTATTGAAGATTGTTCATGTTTGTGGGACGTGAGTTTGGTTTTGCGTGATAGTTACATTTGGGATGACCATTGACTTATTGCTCCTATTTGCTTCCTCTTAGTTTAAAACCTATGGTTAAGGTTAATATGAATATACATTGAAGTATTGAGTCTTATTTTTTTTCAGAATGATATCTTAAAGGTTATTCTATTGCTAGGGATAGGGTAAAGTAGGATTTCTGCTTTTTATTGAAGATTGTTCATGTTTGTGGGACGTGAGTTTGGTTTTGCGTGATAGTTACATTTGGGATGACCATTGACTTATTGCTCCTATTTGCTTCCTCTTAGTTTAAAACCTATGGTTAAGGTTAATATGAATATACTTTGAAGTATTGAGTTTTATTTTTTTTCAGAATGATATCTTAAAGGTTTTTCTATTGCTAGGGATAGGGTAAAGTCGGATTTCTGCTTTTTATTGAAGATTGTTCATGTTTGTGGGACAGGAGTTTGGTTTTGTGCGATAGTTACATTTGGGATGACCATTGACTTATTGCTCCTATTTGCTTCCTCTTAGTTTAAAACCTATGGCTAAGGTTAATATGAATATACATTGAAGTATTGAGTCTTATTTTGTTTTGCTTGTTCATGTTTGTCGGACGTGAGTTTGGTTCGGCGCGATAGTTACATTTGGGATGGAGATTGATTTATTGCTCCTATTTGCTTTCTCTTAGTTTTAAATCTACGTTTTCGGGAAATCCAGCTATACTTTGTTGAATTGTTCTTATTTTATTCTTAGAATGTTGTGGGACTGCGATTTCCCCAGCATTAGGTATATTGTAGCTGTTTGTATGGGTAGGGATAAACTAAAGTGTTATTTCTCTTTTGTATTGAAGAGTAATCCTGTTCGGATTTGCGTCTGTTTCATTGACAAAAAGTTACATTATGGACAGACGTGGAGTGATTGCTCCTATTTGTTTTGTATTAGTTAGAAACCTATGTTTGATGTTAAAATTAATATACATTTCAGTATTGGTTCTTATTTTGGTTTCAAAATGATGTGGGACTGAGATTTCCCAAACGTTAGGTGTAGTGTAGGTTTTTGTAGTGATAAAGTATGATTTCTGCCTTTTATTGAAGAGTCTTCACGTCGGTTCGTATTTGAGTTGAGTTTGTTTCATCGAGATTGTTACATTTGGAACAGAGATTATGTTATTGTTCCTCCTTGCTTTCTATAGTTGAAAACCTACGGATGAAGTGAAAATGAACAAACTGGTTGAACTGGGTCATATACTTTGTTCTCAGAAGGATGTGGGACTGAGATTTCCAAAGCTGGAAGTGTATTGTCCCTATTTGTAGTTCTAGATGTAGGATAAAATAGGATTTCTGCGTTTTAGTGAGGAGTCATCATGTTGGTCGGATTGGAGTTGGTTTCATCGCGATAGTTACATTGGGGACAGTGATTGACTTATTGCTCCTCTTTGCGTCCTCTTGGTTTAAAACCCATGTTTTAGGTTACTATAACTATACCTTGTTGACTTGTTCTTAGACTGTCGTGGGACTGCGATTTCCCAAGCATTAGGTGCTTTTTGTAGGGATAAGCTACAGTGTGCTTTCTGCTTTATATTGAAGAGTCTTCATGTTCGGATTTGCGTTTGTTTCATCGAGATCGTTTCATTCCGGACACAGATGGAGTGGCTGCTCCTATTTTCTTTCCATTAGTTTAAAACCCATGGTTGAGGTGAATATAACTATACTTTGTTGAATTGTTCTGATTTTTGTTCTTAGAATGTTGCGAGACTGAGATTTCCCAAACATTAGGTGTATTGTAGCTGTTTGTAACACTCGGGATAGGATAAAGTGTGGTTTCTGCCTTTCATTGAAGAGTATTCATATTTGTTCAGATTTGAGTTTGTTTCATCGAGATAGTTACATTACGGACAAAGATTGAGTTATTGCTCCTATTTGTTTCTATTCGTTAAAACCCTATGGTTAAGGTTAAGATTAATATACATTGAAGTAATTGGGTCTTAGTTTGGTTTGAGAATGAAGTGGGACTGAGATTTTCCCCAAGCTTTAGGTGTATTTTTCCCTTTAGTGAAGAGTCTTCAAATGTTTCGGATTAGATTTTATTCCATCGAGATAGTTACATTTGGACATTTGCTCCTATTTGCTGTCTAGTATTTTAAACCTACGTTTGCGGTTAATATTACTATACATTGAAGTATTTGGTCTTATTTTGGTTTCAGCATGATGTGGTACCGAGATTTCCTACGCTTTCGGTGCATTGTAGGTTTTTGAAGGGCAGGGAACGGATACAGTGTGATTTTTCCCCTTTTATTGAAGAGTCTTCATGTTTGTTCGGATTTGAGTTTATTTCATTTAGATAATTACATTTGGGACAGAGATGGAGTTATTCCTTCTATTTGATTTCTATTATTTTTAAACCTATGGTTGAGGTGAAATATTACTGTTCATTGAAGAATGGGAGGGGGGGGTTGGATTCAGAATGATGTGGGACTGAAATTTCCCAAGGTTTAGTGTATTACAGCTTTTTGTCGTGCCTAGGTATATGATAAAGTGTGATTTCTGTCTTTCATTGAAGAGTTTTCATGCTTGTTCGGATTTGAGTTTGTTTCATTTGGGACAGAGATGGAGTCATTGCTCCTGTTTGCTTTCTATTTGTTTAAAGCCTATGGTTGATTTTATATTAATATACTTTGTTGAATTGGGTCTCATTTTGGTTTCAGAATGATGTGGGACTGAGACTTCCTAAGCTTTCGGTGTATTGTAGCTTTTTGTAAGTGTAGGGATAGAATAAAGTGTGATTTCAACCTTTAATTGAAAGCGTCTTCATGTTTCGTCGTAGTTGAGTCTGTTTCATCGAGAGAGTTACATATGGAACAGAGTTGGAGTTCTTGGTCCAATTTTCCTTGTATTCGCTTTCCTTATCGTTGGGTCTAGTGTACGTTTTTGTAGTGCTGGAAAGAATATAAAGTATGGATTCTGCCTTTCATTTCAGAGTCTTCATGTTTGTGTTTGCGTCTGTTTCATTTGAGATAGTTACATTTGGGACAGAGATTGATTTATTACTCCTATTTACTTTGTATTAGCCTAAAACCTATCACTGCGTCTTACTTTGTTCTTTAAGAATGACCCTGGCACTGAGCTGTCACAGGCTTTTGGTGTAGTATAGGGTTTTTTTTTGTGCCGCGGATAGGATGAAGTATGAATTCTGCCTTTTATTGAAGAACCTTTATGATCCTATTTGAATTAATTTCATCGTGAGAGTTACATTTGGGACAGTGAGTTTCGGGTCCTAATTGCTTTGTATTAGTTTAAAACCAATGGTTAAGGTTAACATTCATATACGATGTATAACTGGGTCTTGACACGATATAAGAATGACTGTGGGACTGAGATTTCCTTAGCTGTAGATGTATTATAGGGTTTTGTAGAACTAGGGATAGGATTGAGGATACACTATGCCTTTTATTGAAGTCTTCCTGTTTGTTCGTAGCTGAGCTTGTTTCATCGTGAGAGTTATATTTGGAACAGAGATTGACTTATTGCTCCTATTTGCTTAGTATTAGCTCGAAACCTATGATTTAGGTTACTCTTAATATGCTTTGTAGAACTGCATCTTACTGTGATATAAGAATGACTGTGGCACTGAGCTTTCGCAAGCTTTAGGCTTATTATAGCTTTTTTGGCTATGACACCGTACAAGTTCTGCTTGGTTGGAACACTCGGTAGCCTAGTTCATGGGGAAATATTACTGTGATTAAATGGATTATTAGCTATGAAAATATTATTTCCTAATTACTTCCTCTTTCCCTGGGCATCTGAAGTAGCCCCCAAAAGACCACAGACGGAAAAAGTACCCCTGTCCACATTTTTAGGGGACAGACCTGGTGTTTCCTTTCCTCCAGAAGGACAAGATGTTTGGGGCAGATAACAAATTGCTTTCTGCTCAGTTTGGGTGGCAAGAGAAAAAAGAGGAATTTCAGGAATAGCAAAGGGCCAGTGAACTAACATTTGACTAAGTGAAGATAAACACTCCTTGGTTAACAGCCCCATCCTAACTCTAAGAAGTGTCCTTCCCATCTCAGACCCCACATTCCTGTGTTAAGGTTTGTTTGTTAGAGAAGAACTCTGCAGTGTATATAATCTGGTCTTGAATGTCAAACCAACGCAGTATTCCATTAGGGAATTCTGTCCCAGCTGGTAGATTCTTTCTTTCTCTCATTTATTAATAAATTATGGTTCCAATAATCAATATTCTAGGTGTTTGAACTCATTTGTGAAGTGTCCCGTTTCAGTGGGAGCCCCGCAGCGAGCTATCAAGCCTCGGGACTTTTGGAGAGGGCTGCTGTAAGAGTGTGTGTATTCTTGCGTGGGAACAAGTCTCTGGGTCCACGGCTTACCGTTGAATGGCTGGGGTTGTAACCCAAATTATACTTGGGCAGCTTTAGCTATGACGGGGCCTGTGAAGGAGACTTGAGCCCTTATCCCCTTCGGGGGTGTTTCTGAGTGCGGACTTGGAGAGTATGCATTTCCCAAATCCGGGTCAGAAATCCAAGGAAGTGAATGGTGTCCTCTTTGGAGCCCGCCCCTGGTTCTGGTATTTGAAGCTTTTGACCAAAATTTAGGCTGATTTTGGAACATCTGTTCTGTTCTGCTCTGCTCTGGTAAGTTAGCTCTGTTTCTTTAGAATTCTGTTTTGTTTTGTCCCAGGGCCTGTTTTACTCTAGTAGTCTGCCTGCTTGAAGGTTCGGTCCTGAAGTTCTGTTTGGGCCCTACAGTCCTGTTGGCCATGGCGTGCTATTCTGTTCTGAAAATCCGGATTCAGTAGAGGCTGTTGGGTTGCTGGACGCAGCTTAGTCCCACAGTCAGGTCACTAAAGAGACGTCTTTCAGTGACTTCTGGGGAACCTTCGGGTTCAAAGGTGTATGAATGTGTGAGAGAGTGTGGCCTATAGGACTCTGTTGAGTCTTTGTTGTTTTTGTGTGGTTAAATGAAACAAAGAAAGAGGCAAAAAAAGTTTAAGGTGCAGACGGGAATTTCTTTTGTAGTGGCTGTTCCCTGCTCCCTCCAACTGCATCCCAATAGGGCAGACTATGGGAGAAGGGCTGGGCTGTGTCCCAGGGCAAGCTGAAGAGGAGGGGATTTACAAGTCCTTCCTTGAAAAAACCAGCCAGCCTCAGGAAAGCTCACCTCCAACCCTATTGGGAGCAGATAGTTTTGTCCAGATACTACAAGAGCATTTTGGTAGAAATCATTAAAAAAAAAAAGTCAGTTTTGAGAGATCAGTTCCGAAAAGATCCTCAGCTCAGCAAATCAGATGGCTTAGCTCATCACAGCTTCTCCAAGTATTCTGAAACTGTTTTAATGAATTTTCTCCCTGCAAAAAAAATTTTTTTCTTAAGAATAGATCCTATAAACACCTATTTTTTCCTCTTAAAGCATGCAGCATTGTATGTTACTGTTTATCTTTGTCTTTGTCACAGTCTCGTCTCTATGTAAAAAGGGGGGAGTTGCAACCTTGAACTTTCCACTGTCAAAAATCCTCAGCAGAGGACAAAAGCAAATACCTGTTCAATGATTTTTCCCTCTTTTGCCCTTTAGATGGGCCCCCAAAGGAGCCAAAGACAGAAAATTCTGAGCAGAAAAGGGAGATGCTTACTCCACAGTTAGCAATTTTCATTGAGAATGAATTCTCAATTTGGGAGGATTGCTAATGCTTTTGATATGGTACAAATGTAATTTTATGTGTTACTGTTTGTCAAGTGAAGTGTGAAATGTTGCCAGATTTTCATTGAGCACAAAAACTCCTCGTTAGAAGTCTGTTTTGTTAAACCTTGCAATGCATAATGGTTTCAGTGAATTTGAGAATTGTCTAAGTGTGATTGATAGAGGAACGTTTATTCTGCATGGGCAGAAATTGTACTGGCTACTTTATAGATGGAAAAGTCATTCAGAAAAAGTTGTTATGTTGATGAGAACTTATTCTAGAATTTAAACTTTGGAATCTTTCAAATCAGATTTCTGTTAATGTAGGTGCTGTCAGAACTAACAGCAAGAAATCATATGACACAAGAAGCTCTTAAAGTGGTTAATCTGTGCACGGGATTTAATGATATAAGTGCTAAGAATTTGATATTTTACAAAAGAGGAAGTTTTTAAATGATGTTGTCTCTGATCGAGGTTATATGAATTGTTTTTAAATGTGCAAAATGCATAGGAAGGAATTTGTAATCTAGAGCTGAACATGTATGTATTCGGATACCAAATGCTGGAAATTAGTAATGCTGAGTGAATGCAAACTATGTATGCATTTGTATTATGAAGAGAATTAAGTTTTCCACCAAAATAGGTTAAGGGTATACGATATACAAACTGTATGTCCTCCCTTAACAAGACAAATTTAACCAGCCCTGAATCAAGAGGGCTTGTCATGGGGATTAAATACAGTCCAGCTTCAGCTATATCAAAGGTCAGGCTGGAATGCCAGGTAACATGAAGCTAACTAGGGAAAAGTGAGTAAGTACATGGGAAGGGAAATAACTTTATGTCTTATCACCTTTCTATATAAGTTAATAATTGAATTTGGGGGTGTCTGGATTCATTTTATGAAGTGCTCCACTTCAATAAGAGTAATGAATAGAGCTACTAATTGATACTATGACTTCTAGTTCGTGAAACAGACACAACAAATTATAAATTGGAATAATGTTGATGGATTTAAATTAGGAATGTAGCAATGTTTTGAGCTAGAAAGAGACTAAACTGGAGGTTCTATTCTACTTTAGACAGGTTTGAGAGAAGTACAGGTAAATGCTTTGCACCTCAGTTTGGTCGCACTGAAACATTACTAAAGGACTTAGTCAGAGTTATTTGGAAGTGTGGGATTCAAACTGAAATCCACTGAGACTAAATTAGGATGAAGGGGGTTTGATACATTTAAACTTTTACATTATAGTGAGCTCACTGGTTAAAGAGGGAATGGAACAAGGTTCCTATGTAATAAAATCTAAATCAAGCCAAGCAGCCTTAGGATCAATTGCTCAGAAGCTATTAACCCCTTCCTTGTACACAGGATGGAGAAAAAAGATGCTTGTAATTTTCCCGCACAGATACTTAGGGACTGAAATAGGGCTCTAAAAGGTTTACAATCACTGTGTGATAGAACTTAAAGGTGAGTATATTTTAATTGTATAATTTGGAGGTTTTAAGGTGCTCAAGCAAGCAAATATTGCCAGCCCTGTCTGACCAAGAAGCTTGTTTGAAGCTGTGGAATCTTAATGCAAACATTCCAGGTCCAGAATGATAAGACGAGTTGAGTGATATGTAATTTATAAGTTGCCTCACACGAGTTTTGGAGATCTGTTGGTTGATATTTTGATTACATTTTGATGTGTATAAGGATATATGTTGCAAACAGTAGACAAAGAGTGGGTAGGATGTAAAAAATGGCATATATGTGAAAAATGCTTGCTCAGAATTTTATGATTGTGATGTGAGTTGCTGCTAAAAGATGTGTTTAAGTATTGTTTAGATGTGAACAAAAGCTCATTGTAAACCTGTGCCATAGATTTTGTTCAATACTCAGTGGTTACCTCACTTTACCAATTTGTACTATGTTTATCCATTGTAAATTTCAGTTCACGCTGCTAAAGATGGTGGTTCAGTGATGTAATCCTTTAAATCAGAATTCTTTGGGTTACCAATTAGCACCTGAAGTGATCTCACCAGTATGTTTGTTTGACTTAAGTTAGTCAGAGAAGGTGGGATGGTGTGTTGGATTTGAATTTGGAAGAAAGGGACTTTGATCTAAAGTCCAAAAAGCTTTAGTATGTGGCTTTGTAAAGCAAGAATGGAAGTTGGGTTCTGCTTTTTAAGCAGAGGGGTTTTTGGAGGAAGAAAGAGAGAGCATGCACGTGCGCGCACGCGCGCGCGCGAGAGAGAGAGACAGAGGGAGAGAGAAGATGAAAGAACAGATAAATGTGCTGCTCTCATAATCAATCGGATCTTTAATTTAGGGATAATATATAAAATTAATGTATGTGTTGTGGGAAAAAAATCACACAGGATTTTTTAATTTCTCTGGACAGTTACCCTTGAAGTGATTCCTGCATGGCCTTGTCTTAGTCTTTCAGATGGCTTAGGTCCAGGAGATGACACAACCCAGCTTTCTAATTACTATGGAGCTACTTAGTTCAGCACTCACGTTTTTTATTTTAGGTTTTGTGACTAAAGTGTGATATGTAAACTATTGCCAAAATATGTAAGAACACCGGCTATAATGTAGACTCATAGGCCTTAAGGAATCCTTAGTGAGGGGTAAATGATCAGAAAAGGCTTGTTTGAGGGGATGGAGATTTGGTTTTGGACTGCTGATAAGCAGACTTTCCCTCAGCTGGAATGGGTGAGAGTTGACTTTTAAAGCAAAAGAAGGCTTCTGGGATTTAATGGTGACAAAGCACACCAAAGACAGAGACTGTCCTGGAATGGTTACAGAGGTGTTTTCTGGGCTCACCTAGGAAATGGACCTTTTCTAACCAGCTAGGCTATTAATTACAATGATGGCATGAGGCGGTGATAGCTTTGACCTGCATGTGAAGGCACTCACTGTGTCCTTTGTGGCATGAGGAGAGATTTTCCTTTTCTGGGCCTTCTTCCTTTGTGACAATTCCCATAATCAGCACATAATGCAAATTGTGACATTAAAGTTTCCATTTCCTCAAGCAACCCTAATAATTGGAAATTCTCAAATTGTTAGGAACATACTTTGAGAAGTAGGTTCGTAGCTGGCTTGTATTTGCAGCCTTAATTTTACCACAGTTGAAGTTTGGATCTGGAGCTTGGAAGTATAGCTCAAAGCTTTCCTGAATTACCCCCAAATCTGAGGTAAAGGAATACATCTGTAAAATGTATTCCTTTACTCCAGTGTTTATAGATGTTGCAAAGGGATGTTCTTTAACAGAACCATCACATACCAGCTCTGCAAACAACTCAAGAATCCGATTTCCTAAAGGGAAAATTCCTGACAGAAGATGAATTCTTTTTGGCTAAGATACCCAAATGCTAATGTGTAATATTAATTGCTATTATTGTATTAATGTTCTGTTTCTATCGGCTGTTCTAGTTTTTGCCCCAGTCCTGGTTTCTGCACTTCTGTCTTCGGGGCTGGCTCTCCCCCTTTGTGACCTGTCTCTGCCCATTGGGGGAAGCGGTGGCTGGACACCCTTCAGATCTCCAAGCGGGTCTCCACCGACCTGGGACCGCAGCATTCACTGAGGACCCGCCCCTAGAGACCCTGTGTCTGCGGCCTTCTCCTCCCTGTTCAAGTTTTGGCTACTCCCCTGTGAGCTATGTGTTCGTAGGCATTTGTAAACTTGGCAACTAGTCCAGCCTGCAAGCCGTGGACATTGCCTAGAGTCAATCCCCCTCTCCTGACAACAGGAAGGGACAGATCTACACCCCTACTCAGCACTGAGGAAGCTACAGAAGATCTGGACCTTCGCCCTTTTTCCCTTAGATGTTTGGAGATGGGACAGCAAGGGGCACTGAACCAGGTGGGGCCTGAGATTCTGGCCCTCCTGGAGGCTGTGTGGTTCCCCTTTGGATGGCTGGGCCTGCCAGATGGCAGGACTCACTTACCAGAAGCAGTGGGGAGACAGCTAGCAAAAGGAATACATGACACTGCACATAGGAGAGGCACAAAACAGTGATATGCTGGACAGAGACTTTGACTTTCATAATATGCACCCAATCTGCAAAGATATCACTTAGAGATGTGAAACATGTGCGTGGGTTCATCAAAAAGGGGGGACTGAAGGAACCAGAGGCACCCGGTGAAGAGGGCTGGAGCCAGGAGAACAGTGGGAGGCAGATTTTACAGAATTCAAGCCAGGAACATATGGGTACAAGTGCCTTTTAGTCCTGGTAGACACCTTTTCAGGTTGGGTAGAAGCAGATCCAGCAAAGCATGAAACTGCCTCAGTGGTAGTTAAGAAATGAATGTCAGAGAGCATTCCTGGGTTTGGACTCCCATTGGAACGAGGGTCAGATAATGGGCCTGCTTTGGTAGCCAGGGTGACTCAGCACTTGGAAGGAGACCCTGACAAAATTAGTCCTAGAGTCGATTGAGAACTGGGTAAGCCTCCTCCGCTTCGCCCTCCCTGAGGGCCCGCTGCACCCCATATGCACAAGGTATTACCCCATTTGAAATTCTGTCTGGTAGACCCCTCTCTCCCCTCCTTTCTAAGTTGGGACTAGAAAATTTGACTGAATGTGATAACCAGTATCTGTTTTCTTCCCTAAAGCCTTTGGATAAGCTCAGGAAAACTCTCACTCAAACTGTCCGGGCTGCCCATCCCTCACCTCCCCCCCCCAAAACATGACCTGCCCCCCCCTTACAGGTGAACCAGGAGATCTTGTGTGGGTTCGGAAGATTCCTGCACGGGCTCTGGAGCCACGGTGGACTGGACCTTCCGGGAAAATACTGACCACCCCCAGAGCTGTAAAGGTGGCAGGAAAGAACCGCTGGATCCACCTGTCTCAATGAAACCTGTTAAACCAAGAGTAGCAGCGCAAGGAGCAGAGCAGTGGAAGGTCACCAAAACTTCGGATCCCTTAAAGATCAAGCTTCATAGATATTGAACACTATGGGAAAGGGAGGATGGGGTGGAGCTATGCTTGGACTTGGACTTTGGGGATTTGGGGAAATTAGTCTACCCTTCCAGGTAATTCAATACCGATGGGTCATCAGTAGGACAAGGGATGGGAAGGAATTAATTAGTGACAGACCAACCCGGGTGGAGAAAACCCTCAAAATCCTTTTTTGATTTGTGTGATTTGTTTGGGAGTGAATGGACAGATCCCTCACAGACCTTTTCATGTGCAACCCCATTAGGGACTCTGTATCTATCAGAAGCTCCTGTCTATGCTTGCCCATCTACAGGGCCACCATCATGCAAATCAGGGGGAGAATTCTATTGTGCAGCGTGGGGATGTGGAACTGTAGCCCTGTGGCGGCAGGATAATATTACAAAGGGAGGGAGGCAGGGCCTGGGACATCCCCTTCGATTTCAGGAATTCCCTTTCCCTGACTATTAAAAACCCAGAGGATAAAGGTTAGTTACTAGGCTGGACTTGGGGACTTAGGCTGGAGGTGAGAGGCCAGGACCCAGGGAGAGAATTTACAGTGGCAAACATTACTCCCCAAACGAATACATTTCTCTTTTTGTTTTTAAGCTAACTATTGGAGTCTTGCATTCTTGCGAAAGGTATCCTTCCCGAACCCCATGGGTGCACATCCGAGGGGAGGAAAGATTGGAAGAGGGGCAGAAGGGACGTTTTAGAAACGGGAGGAGGGTAGGCAAAAAGTAGCTACCTGATCCATTAGTTCTCTAGTAGCCATCAAATAGACCCTCCAATATCATCTATTACAGTTTGGCACCCCTAAAAGACTGAACTTTACAATCCCTAAGAAACAACAGAAAAAATGTTTAAGCTACTGCTCTGTGGAGCTTTTGTGCTTGCAGCCGTTATTGGATTTTGGGGTATCTAACATCCTCTGTCACAAAATCACCACCATGATTTTTGATTCTCTGGATTTTCTTGGCAACACCATAATGGTCATACTCCAGTTGCCATTTCAAACTAAAACTATACTCTGGCAGATTTTTGACTCAAGTTGACATCATTTCTATGGCAGCTTTACAGACTCTGACCTATTTGAAGAATATCTATAGATTTGTAATCCCCAAAAAGGCAGCACAGATAATGGTGGTGGATACTAACTTGGAAAATGTTCTTAAGAACATGTTTGAGGAATTGAGCAAGGCTAAAGGGCTACACCAGATTAAGGACAAGAACAATGGCCAGACAGATAGTGCACCCAAAGAGAAAGAGAAAGGCAAAGAAAACAAAGGTTACTGCAAAGGGAAATGACAGTGACAAGGACACTAAGTCTGATAGTGAACCTGAAAACATTTTTCCACTAAAGGATGTCACTAAATTATCAAGTACCACCCATTAGCCATACAACAGAAGCAAAAGCCCACAGGAAAATTTGGGAAGAAATACAAAATTTTAAATTCATGAAGAAACTTCTCTCTTTTAATCAATTTAAAGTAGTTACTCAGACCCTCGATTGAACACTCAGGCTCTCACCCTCCAACTCCAGTTTCCCATTCAAAGCTTTCAGCCAACCATTCGGGACTCTGACCAGTTCTCCTGGCCCTCACCTCGCTCTTGTTCTTACCCTTCTCCCGTTCTGACCTGGATTTTCTTCGGGTACATTCCTCGAGCCATTGGTTGAAGACTTTGTCTTCTTCTTCAATCTCTCGACCTGCTTTGCTTAAAACAGACTATAGAAACAATATTCTTTCCTCATTAAATGAACCCCACCTTGGCCAGCTTACCTTCGGATTGGCCTTTGTCACCGTTTGCTATTTCTCCAGATACTTGCTTGCATCAGGTCCATACTTCGAAACCATGTAACTTGCGGCCGGATTTCTAGGTGGCTCTTCAGGCAGCTTCGGGCTGTTGTCCCACCTTTCGTCGGGACAACAGACAAGCTGTTACCCATGTCCGATAGCGCCTGGGTGGCTATGGACGATGCGGCTGTGCACCCCACAGATGCCCAACTAATAATCCCTTAATTAAAGAGCGGCTCCCAAACACGAGATGCCCTTGCTCACCGGCCTCCTGCCCTAACCCCAAACGGCTTGTGTGAGGTACTTCAAGTCTCGGGGTCCTCGTTAGCGGGAGGGCTCAGGCAGCCGGGACTTCGGATCTTGGTGGGACCTCCATGATGCCAAATGGAAAAAAAAAACAGCGCAGAACTATTAAATAGTCAAAAATCACTCTTTAATTGAGGAAAAAGGGGTTAGGTTAGCGCTACTAAGTTGCGACAACAGAGCTGCTCCCCGAGACTGCACGGAGTCTGGACGCCCTGGTCACTGACCCCTGGGAGTGCCACCGACTCAAGATGGACTCCCAGGAACACAAGAACTTGAGGAGCCTATATACCATTTGGGAAGTCCGGGGACAAAGGAAAGATGATTGCTATCACACTAGCTACAAAGAAAATGGGAGTGTTCACACTACACTGACAGGATACATTCAAGCTTGGGAAAGGAGTCATAGCTAGAGGCTAGGGTGTAAGAGAAGTCTCACCCAACTGGGATTGTCATTCCGCAGAGGGTCTCCCACTCAGTCTGAAACTTCTCACTTGGGATTCCCTTCAGGGTAGATTCCCATGGGAAAAGGGAACAAGTGCAAGCTTTGGGGTCTCCAAGCTACAAGCCAGTCCGGAAACTTGGGGTTCATCAGAGCTCACTAGGTAACAAGTTTGGAATTCCTAAATGCCATGTTGACAGGAGCAAAGGGAAGACACCTTGATTTTGCAACTCCCACAAGCATGACCTACTTCAGGAAATGTAGGGAAGACTTGCTCCAAGCTATTCAGCTCTGTTGCTTGAAGCCTAATGCATGGGCAAGGGTTGACAAACTCATGCAAAATAAAGGGGAACATCCAGCTTCATTTATAGATCATCTCTCTGAAATGGCTGACTCAATTATGGGTTTAGAGGCAAATAGTGAGGAAGCTCCTCGTCACGTGAGAAGAGTTTTTGAAGGAATGCACACCTCACTTGAAAAAAATTTTTTCAACATTACTTATTACACATCACAAGTCCTTCAGAACTATCTTGGATCATTGTATTGCAGAGAATAACTAAGCCTTTTACAGTAGTCGATCATCATACAATATTTTGCTCATAGTGTATACAATGTTTCCCTGGTTTTGCTCATTTCATTCTGCATCAGTTCATGTAAATCTTTCCAGGTTTTTCTGAAGCCATCTTTGCAAGTTAATTTTTTTTAAAAAACATGGAAAAACCTGCATGAAATTATGAATAATGAAAGAAACAGAATCAAGAGAACTTTTCTATACAGCAACAGAAATCGTGTTCGCAGAATGACTTGTATACGTCTACCTCCAGAGAAAGAACTGATAAATAGAAACAAACAAGACATAGTTTACATATAGATTTAGTATTATCTTTTTTGGTCAAATGATGCCTTCTCCAGGGAAGGGAGGGAAATACGTGGGATTTTTTAAAAAAAACCTTTACTTGCTGTCTTAGAATCAATACTGGGTATTGGTTCTAAGGCAGAAGAGCCGTAAGGGCTAGGCAATGGAGGTTAAGTGACTTGCCCAGAGTCACACAGCTAGGAAGTGTCTGAGGCCAGATTTGAACCCTGGACCTCTTGTCTCTAGGCCTGACTCTCCAGCCACTGAACCACTTCAGTGTCCCCATGGGAATTTTAATGTAACAAACTAATTTTTTTAAGTGTTCATTAAGCACCTACTATGTGCCAAGCACTACTACTAGGCCTACAGGGATACAAAGATAGAAAGGAAATAGTCTCAGCCCTCAAAGGCATTCTACCAAGGAAAACAAGAAGTGCCCACAAAAGTATATGTAGCATATACACAAAATATATACAAAGTCATAGGGAGAGGAGAGAGATTAGCAAGTGAGAGAGGGCAGATCAGGGAAGACTTCACGTAAAGGCTTAGCCTGAGCTAAGTTTTGAAAGCAAGTAGGGAATCCCAATAGACAGAGACGACTTGAAGAAGCACATCCCTGGCATGGGTAGTGGACACAGTACTAGACAAGTGACAGAGCGTCAGCTATGAGAACTAGCTCTCAAAAGGCCGGTTTGGCGAAGATGTAAAATGTGAGAAAGGGAATATTGTTTAAGGATGAAAAGTAGGTTGGACACACACACACACATTGTAAAGGGCTTTGAATAGGAAACCAAAGACTTTGTATTTGATCCTAGAGGTCAAGGAGTTTCTCGGGTCAAAGGATGTACTTGTTCAGTCCATTTGTTCTTTTTTTATTTTAAATATTTAATTTTGGAAATTTGTTCTTCAGGAAAATCACTTCGCTTCAGCATAAAGGATAGACCGGAGAAGAGAGAGACGTAAGACAGGGGAATCAGTTAGGCAACTATTACAAAGAGAGTCTAAGTAGATCCATCCTTCTGGGATTGCAAACATGGAAATGTTTAAGGATGGTAACTTAATACCACTGGTAACATTCAACAATAAAGTGTCACACTGGTCTTACAATACGAACTCATGCAATATGCAATAAGATTATATAGAAAAGCACTTTGGAAAGTGTGCAATAGTTATCACAAATACAATGTAGCATTAGTCTTATTTTGCTATGATTCTGTAGCAACATTTTCCTTTCTATCATCCATTCCCACTCTTGTTCAGTAATATCTGACACTTTGTGACCCCATTTGGGGCTTGGCAAAGATCCTGGAGTGGTTCGCCATTTCCTTCTCCAGCTCATTTGACAGATGAGGAAACTGAGGCAAGCAGGGTGAAGTGACTCACTCAGGGCCATACGCTAAGGTCAGATTTGAATTCAGGGAGATGAGTCTTCTTGGCTCTATCCATTGAGCTCCCCAGCTGCCACTCTTTCCATTAGATTCAATTGTGAACAAACAGAAATTGTAGACACTTCACAAAAGGCAGTAACGATTACTTCGTCTTCCCCTGGAATTTGATCGTGCCACAGTAGACAGTGATGATACAGTTGATGAGATCTCGCCAGAAAAGCTCAGAGATTTGACCAGGCCATGGACTATCCGTGCCCTGCCTGGCCCAGGAACCAACCCCACGCAGCAGTTCCAGGATCGGCAGCAATGACGGGACTCACTGGTCTCAACTTCCCTCTAACCCTTTCCAGCAACAGAATTTGCCTCGAGTGCCATAACTCCCATTTATGGTTGTAGCTGTGACTGAGAGTCACATCTTAGTCTTTTAAACATGATCATCTTTTGGCTATTGAAAGTCTAGTCTACTGGGGAGCCTACGATTCAGCCACTGCTCAAGATACCTTGTAACTGACCTATAAAAAGGGTGAGATGAGACTAGGCCCTTCACTAACCCTCTAAATCGGGAATTCTTCATCTTTTTTTGTGGCCATGGGCTCCTTTGACAGTCTATTCAAGCCTATGGACTCCGTCTCAGAATTATACATATATATATATTTTTTTAAAACCTTACCTTCTGCCTTGGAATCAATAGTGTGTTTTGGTTCCAAGGCAGAAGAGTGATAAGGGCTAGGCAATGGGGGTTAAGTAACTTGCTTAAGGGTCACACAGCTAGGAAGTGTCTGAAGCCAGATTTGAATCTGGGGCCTTCTGTTTGAGGCCTGGCTCTCAAGCCACTGAGCTACCCAGCTGCCCACAAAATAATACTTTTTTTTTTTTAAACCCTTACCTTCTGTCTAGGAGTCAATAAGGCAGAAGAGTGGTAAGGGCTAGGCAATGGGGGTCAAGTGACTTGCCCAGGGTCACACAGCTGGGAAGTGTCTGAGGCCAGATTTGAACCTAGGACCTCCCGTCTCTAGGGCTGGTTCTCAATCCACTGAGCTACCCAGCTGCCCCCAAAATAATACTTTTAAAGGCATAGCATACACAAAGTTATAAGGAAAACCAATTTTAATAAAACAGTTGTCAAAATATTTTTATTTCTTTATTACCAATTACATACTATTGTAATTTCATTACAAATTTCCACATAAGTTTTCCCAAGTAAGATGATTGAATTTATCCCCCTCCCTCCCTTCCCTCTTCCAGTGCTGGCAGGAAATTTGATCTGGGTTATACATGTATTATCATGTAAAACATAGCTCATTTTTGTAAGTGAGTAATCTGATTGAATGTCAAAATATTTTTTAAAAGCCCAAGTTCATAGAAAGGGAGGTCCTGAGTTCAAAACTGGCCTCTGACTCTTCTCAGCTGGGTGACCCTGGGCAAGTCACTTAACCCTCACTGACTGCCTAGCCCTTACCACTCTTTCTGCCTTGGAACCAATACACTGTATTGAATCTAAGAAGGAAGGTCAGGATTATTTTTTTTATTTTTATTTTTTTTTTTAAATTTTATAGTATTTTATTTGATCATTTCCATGCATTTTTCATTAAAGACAAAGATCATTTTCTTTTCCTCCCTCCCACCCCCCGTGGCCGACGCGTGATTCCACTGGTATCATATGTGTTCTTGACTTGAACCCATTGCCATGTTGTTAGTATTTGCATCAGAGTGTTCGCTCCGAGTCTTTCCTCTGTCATGTCCCCTCAGCCATTGTAGTCAGGCAGTTGCTTTTCCTCGGTGTTTCTATTCCCTCAGTTTGTCCTCTGCTTTTGGATAGTGTTTTTTCTCCTTGATCCCTGCAGATTGTGCAGGGACATTACACTACCACTAATGGAGAAGTCCATTATATTCGATTATACCACAGTGTGTTTGTCTCTGTGTACAATGTTCTCATGGTTCTGCTCCTCTCGCTCTGCATCACTTCCTGGAGGTTGTTCCAGTTCACATGGAAATCCTCCACTTTATTATTCCTTTGAGCACAATAGTATTCCATCACCAACATATACCACAATTTGTTCAGCCATTCCCCAATTGATGGGCATCCCCTCATTTTCCAATTTTTGGCCACCACAAAGAGCGCAGCTATGAATATTTTTGTACAAGTCTTTTTGTCCATTATCTCTTTGGGGTACAAACCCAGCAGTGCTATGGCTGGATCAAAGGGTAGACATTCTTTTATCGCCCTTTGTGCATAGTTCCAAATTGCCCTCCAGAATGGCTGGATCAGTTCACAACTCCACCAGCAATGAATTAATGTCCCCACTTTGCCACATCCCCTCCAGCATTCATTACTTTCCTTTGCTGTCATGTTAGCCAATCTGCTAGGTGTGAGGTGATACCTCAGAGTTGTTTTGATTTGCATCTCTCTGATTATAAGAGATGTGGAGCACTTCTTCATGTGCTTATTAATAGTTTTGATTTCTTTATCTGAAAACTGTCTATCCATGTCCCTTGCCCATTTATCAATTGGGGAATGGCTTGATTTTTTGTACAATTGATTTAGCTCATTATAAATTTGAGTAATTAAACCTTTGTCAGAGGTTTTTATGAAGATTTTTTCCCAACTTGTTGTTTTCCTTCTGATTTTAGTTACATTGCTTTTGTTTGTACAAAAGCCTTTTAATTTGATGTAGTCGAAATTATTTATTTTACATTTTGTGATTCTCTCTATGTCTTGCTTGGTTTTAAAGTCTTTCCCTTCCCAAAGGTCTGACATGTATACTATTCTGTGTTTACCCAATTTACTTATGGTTTCCTTCTTTATGTTTAAGTCTTTCACCCATTTTGAATTTATCTTGGTGTAGGGTGTGAGGTGTTGATCAATTCCTAATCTCTCCCACACTGTCTTCCAATTTTCCCAGCAGTTCTTATCAAATAGTGAATTTTTGTCCCAAGACCTGGGATCTTTGGGTTTATCGTATACTATCTGGCTGAGGTCGCTTTCCCCCAGTCTATTCCACTGATCCTCCTTTCTGTCTCTTAGCCAGTACCAAATTGTTTTGATGACTGCTGCTTTGTAATATAGTTTGAGGTCTGGGACTGCTAGGCCCCCCTCATTAGTGTTTTTTTTCATTATTTCCCTGGATATCCTTGATCTTTTGTTATTCCAAATGAACTTTGTTATGCTTTTTTCCAAATCAGTAAAGAAATTTTTTGGGAGTTCCATGGGTATGGCACTAAATAGATAAATAAGTTTGGGCAGGATAGTCATTTTTATTATGTTGGCTCGTCCTACCCATGAGCAGTTAATGTTTTTCCAATTGCTCAAGTCTAGTTTTAGTTGTGTGGTGAGTGTTTTGTAGTTGTGTTCATATAGTTCCTGTGTTTGTCTTGGGAGGTAGATTCCTAGGTATTTTATTTTGTCTAAGGTGATTTTGAATGGGATTTCTCTTTCTAGTTTTTGCTGCTGAGCTGTGTTGGAGATATATAGAAAAGCTGATGATTTATGTGGGTTTATTTTGTATCCTGCAACTTTGCTAAAGTTGTTGATTATTTCAATTAGCTTTTTGGTTGAATCTCTAGGATTCTTTAAGTAGACCATCATGTCATCTGCAAAAAGTGATAACTTGGTCTCCTCCTTGCCTATTTTGATGCCTTCAATTTCTTTTTCTTCTCTAATTGCTACTGCTAGTGTTTCTAGTACTATGTCAAATAATAGAGGTGATAATGGGCATCCTTGTTTCACTCCTGATCTTATTGGGAATGCATCTAGTTTATCCCCATTGCAAATGATATTAGCTGATGGTTTTAGATATATACTGTTTATTATTTTTAGGAATGACCCTTCTATTCCTATGCTTTCTAGTGTTTTAATAGGAATGGGTGTTGTATTTTATCAAAGGCTTTTTCTGCATCTATTGAGATAATCATGTGGTTCTTGTTGGTTTGCTTGTTAATGTGGTCAATTATGTGGATGGTTTTCCTAATATTGAACCAGCCCTGCATCCCTGGTATAAATCCTACTTGATCATGGTGGATGACCCTTCTGATCACTTGCTGAAGTCTTTTTGCTAGTATCCTATTTAAGATTTTTGCATCTATATTCATTAGGGAGATTGGTCTATAGTTTTCTTTCTCTGTTTTTGACCTGCCTGGTTTTGGAATCAGTACCATGTTTGTGTCATAAAAGGAGTTTGGTAGTACTCCCTCTTTGCTTATTATGTCAAATAGTTTGTATAGTATTGGGATTAACTGTTCTCTGAATGTTTGATAGAATTCACTGGTGAATCCATCAGGCCCTGGGGATTTTTTCTTAGGAAGTTCTTTGATGGCTTGGTGGATTTCATTTTCTGATATGGGATTATTTAAGAATTCTATTTCCTCTTCTGTTAGTCTAGGCAGTTTGTATTTTTGTATATATTCATCCATATCACTTAAATTGGTATATTTATTGCCATATAATTGGGCAAAGTAATTTCTAATGATTGCCTTAATTTCCTCTTCCTCAGAGGTGATGTCCCCCTTTTCATCTTTGATGCTGTTAATTTGCTTTTCTTCCTTCCTTTTTTTAATTAGATTGACCAGTACTTTGTCTATTTTGTTTGTTTTTTCAAAGTACCAGCTTCTTGTCTTATTTATTAAATCAATAGTTCTATCACTTTCAATTTTATTAATTTCTCCCTTAATTTTTAGGATTTCTAGTTTGGTTTTCTGCTGGGGTTTTTTAATTTGGTCACTTTCGAGTTTTTTTTAATCAAGTTCATGGACCCCAGGTGAAGAACCTCTGCTCTAGATAAGGGATCCAGAAATTAAATAGCTTCAAACTGGTAGCAATAACTTGACTGGCATCTATGAATAGAATTAACATTTTAAAACAATATAATTAACATCTAAAAGAAAAAAATCTTCATTCTGGGGTTGAGAAATCCCTTTAATATTAAATATAGAAGCCAAGAAAGGAATTATTATTGGACATCCCTCTCAGGCTATGGTCCCTGGCAATGGAAATGATAGAAATCTCTCCATTACCTGTCTGGCTCTATGACGATAGGTGGAAGTTCAAATTTTGCTCCCCAAGGAAGGTCTTTCCTATTGTCAAGCTGGTCTCGGCTGGTATCCTCCTTATGCAGTTCCACCTGTTGAACTATATTCAGATCGCAGCCATCCTGGGACCACAAAGAGAGCTGGGTAAGATCAGGTGTGGACACAGCATGGACTCTTTATTTAATTCAGGTACCTCCCTGGGGACCTTTTGGGGAAGTCCTTCTATCCTCATGAAGCACCTTTGGAAATCAACCCACTGAACAGCTTCCTCATTAAGGTTTATGGCTTGCTTTCAGCTGAGCTTTTTCTGGCCACTGAGGGAAGGAAGAGAGGCTCAGCAGAAGGGGTTCAATCAGCTGGGACTTGCACAGATTATCCATTTCCCCAGCTTCTCCACTCTGCTTGTCACAGAAGAAGGCACTTGTTGATGGAGTGCCCTTTGTCAAAGGAAGCTTTCTGAACCTCAGCTTTCTCCTGAAGTACATGGTTCAGATCAGCAGCCTTTTTTAGTGTGCCAACCAACCCTACAGCAACCCAAATAAGCCTGGCCACCTGTGGCCATTTAGCCTTTAAACCCATGTAGTCAGGCTCACACCTACAACCAAACCAAACCAAACAAACCAAACCATCCAACCCTGGGAAAGTTTAAAACCCTTGAGTAGTTCAGTAAAAGCAAGTTTGGGGGCAGCTGAGTGGTTCAGTGGACAGAGAGCCGGGCCTCAAGACCGGAGGTCCTAGGTTCAAATCTGCCCTGAGACTTCTTAATTTTGTAACTCTGGGTAAGTACTTCACCCCCATTGCCTAGCCCTTACAGCTCTTCTGCTTTAGAATCAACATACAGTAGTGATTCTAAGATGGAAGGTGAGGGTTTAAAAATTAAAAAGTAAACCCAGTAGCTATGGCCCCAGACCCATAAGTTGGAGTTTAAATATCAACTAGTATGACAATTCTCCAAGAGTCTTCCCGTATCCCAACTAACATGAATCAAGACCATTTCCCATCACTCCAATCAAGGTTCCTTGCTCCCTTCCCACAGTGCCTAATCCTACTGGACAAGAACCCTATAAAAACCCACCAGACCCATCCTTTTTGGGTGGTCCATTCCTTTCATTTTTATTTCTTTATTTGTTTGTTTGAAACCCTTACCTCCTGCCTTAGAATGTATTGGTTCCAAAGCTGAAAAGTGGTAAGGGATAGGTAATGGGGGTAAAGGGACTTGCCCAGGACCACACATTTAGGAAGTGTCTGAGACTGGATTTCAACCCAGGACCTCCAATCTCTAGCTAGGCCTGGCTCTCAATCCACCGAGTCACCACTCTAGGCCTTTTCACTGACTATCTCCCATGCCCAAAGTCCACTTTCTCCTTGCTTTTTGTCTTCATTCAAAACAAATCACCACTTCTCTATGAGGACTTTCCAGATTCCCTAATTACTAGTGAGTGTCCATCCTCCTCCAACTACCTTATGGTTAACTGTCTTGGATTGCTTTTGTTTTTATTGTGTCTATGTGCAAAGGTGAATGCTTCCACAGACTCTTCTAGTAATGAAATCACAGAAACTTATTTGCTACCAATCAATAAGCAGAGTCAATTAGGGATTAAGGAATTTTCCTATAATCTCATCACAATGTGTGGACAAACTCTAAATCAACCTGAAAGACTCATAACACTTTGGGCCATTGGATGAAAGCATACGATGCCACATAGGAGAAAAAACATCTTGGGCTACAGACAAAAAGAGTAGCAAGTCCAATTTTGAGCTCAAAAACATCAGATTTTCTGCTGCAGTCAAGCTCTTGGAAAGCATTCTCTCCTCTTCTTCCTCTTTCCATCTTCCCTCTCTCCCTCTTTTCCCCTCTCCCTTCCTTCCTTCCCAACTCCCCCTTCTCTCTCTCTCCCTTCCTCCTTTCTCCTTCCACCTTACCCCTTTAGTGGAAATGTTATCAGAGAGACCTGGACCATTAGCCAACAATGTATCTAGAGGACAAACTAAGGACAAATCTAAGTACAGAAAAAAGGACAAGGCAGCTAGGTAGATACTTTCTAGTTGTAGAGCAGGGGAGGAAGGGAGAAAGGGAAGGAAGTTCGGGGAGCAGGGGAGGAAGGGAGGAAGGGAGGAAGGGAGGAAGGGAGGAAGGGAGGAAGGGAGGAAGGGAGGAAGGGAGGAAGGGAGGAAGGGAGGAAGGGAGGAAGGGAGGAAGGGAGGAAGGGAGGAAGGGAGGAAGGGAGGAAGGGAGGAAGGGAGGAAGGGAGGAAGGGAGGAAGGGAGGAAGGGAGGAAGGGAGGAAGGGAGGAAGGGAGGAAGGGAGGAAACATAGTTACCCTATGGAGGAAGTAATTTTAAGAAGTATGAGACTTTACACCAGAGAGAAAAGCTGTCTATAGACTCTAGAAAGCACCAGCTCTCAGAGTCTAGAAGAGAGTTACACTTAAGGGGCACTTCATTAGCAGTCTGTGAAAGAAAAAAAAGGACTTTTCGCCTTGGAGAGATGTTAGTTACTCATGTCATTTCTATTCCCATAACTGCAGCCAACAAAAATCTGTGGTTTCTATTACTGCTGTCAACATTTGCTTTCGGATTCACTATGTCTCATTCATCACTTACATTATGGCTCTTTTCAAATGGAATATCTAAAGCCGACTTTTACTGAGTTATGGCAGAGTTGTAGTTTGAGATTATTCCCTTTTTTCCCTGATCCATAACTTCAATTTCCATACAAAGTGACTCAATTAACACTTACATTTATCCTGAGATAAATGTACCTACCTTCGGTCTCTTTTGTTCCTAAGTTGTTTATAGCTGTGTATCTCCATTAGAATGTAAGCTCCTTGAGAGCAAGGACTGTTTCACTTTTGTCTTTGTATTCCCAGAACCTGGATTCACTTTTCTTCCCTTGTTCTCCAATTCGTCAGTGTCATCATCTTTCCAATATTTCACGTTAGAAATCATCTTTTACTCTTTCCTTCCCCTGGATCCAATAGATTGTAAGCTCTCTGAAGCAATGAACCACTTTTTTTATTCCTCTGTAATGCCTTATCATTGGACAGTCAAAACAGTGTCTACCCCAGGAAAAAAACAAAACTATAAATCCTAAAGATCCTCAGTAAAATGGCTATCATTTCATAAGTATGGTTAATATGAACTACAAATCAGTAGAGCTGCATTTTTGATAGTTTGATTAGATTGCTCCCCCAGCCCCCAATTAATCAATGCTGGGAATGAATCCATATATACATAATGTTACAAAATCTTACTGTTTTTCTCTTCAAACCTCTCTTGGATTTCCCTTATCCCCATTCTCCTCTCTGTTTCCACTTTAAAAACCAAATATTGACCCTTCTTCTCTTGGGTTTGTCTGACTGAAATAGCTTCCCAAATTGCCTACCTCTACCTTTCCCCCTTAATTAATTATCTCAGCATATTGACAACCTGACCTTTCTGAAATGTTATTTTCTCTACTCAACAGTTTGCAATGGCTCCCTATTCTTTTGCTTGGTTTTTCAAGGCCCTCTAGAATTTGGTGATAACCTGTCTAATCTAATTTCCCATTTTTCTTTAATCCGGGCTGGTTTCCTCAGTAGCCCCAACATAAACTATGCTGATATCTAACCTCATTTTTTTTATCCTTTACCTTCTATATTGGAATCAATACTGTGTATTGGTTCCAAGGCAGAAGAGTGGTAAGGGCTAGGCAATGGGGGACAAGTGACTTGCCCAGGGTCACACAGCTAGGCAATGTCTGAGGCCAGATTTGAACCCAGGACCTCCCATCTGTAAGCCTGCCTCTCAATCCACTGAGCCACCCAGCTGCCCCCTCATTTGTTTTTTTTTTCTGCCTAGAATGCCATTCCTTGACTCTCTTCAAATATTTCTTTCTTCAAAGTCCAATTCAAAGCCCCACCTTCTCATTAAAGATCATTATAGTAATGTGCTTTTCTAAGCACTGAAGTTATACAGCTGGAAGAGACTTCAGAAATCCAGTACAACGTGTTCATTTAAAAAAAAAACAGAGCTCAACAAAGACATCTAAATACCTCATAATTTAGTGATTAAAAAATAACTACAAACCTCTTCTTTGCAAAGACGTGGATCTATAGATATAGAATTCCGTATATTCTGTCAGAGTAGGATGATAGTATGATTAGTTTTGCTAAACTGTTTTTCCTTTGGTACAAAGGAGGACTCATTAGGTAGACATTGGGGAATGAATGATCTATTCACATAAAAAGATGATATGATTTTTTTTTGGAAATAATTAATGAGATTGTTTCTTCAACTAAACTGTGAGTTTCTTGGCATCTAGGTCCTTGACTTCTATACTGTCTATAGCACCTTGCACAGTGTGGGAAACTAAACTATTTTATTGATAGTTGACTTACAAACCTGAAAGAAAAATAAAATGATAGCTTCTATGCAAATAACAAAAACAATTAGCCTCATCTCAAAAAGAAATGAACAAGTGAATGAATATGCTACTCTTCCCAAGCAATATTCTTGCTTGCTCAACAATTTATCCTTAAAAGCAACAATGAAATTTTTTTAGTGGGATTAATAAGTCTTTTCAAAACAAGTTTCCAAATACTAATTTTCAAAGGCACATATCTAACGAATAGCTGAATAGCACATTAATTTGCATGTCATTTACAAAGGTCTTCACAGATGTTATGGTAATAATATTGGCAAAATCTATTCAGGCAATTTTCAAAATATTGGTATTTCTACCTTGAAGTTATGATGTATTAATAACTCTGTTCTCTCTTCCTCCATATCCAGATATTAGCATTGATCCATCTCAAAATCATGTGCAGAGATGGCACAGAGTAGGAAAGCACAGAATCAGAGCTGGAAGGAACCCCCTCCTCAAGGTCATCTAGCTCAATCCATCCCAGAAGAGGAATCTCACTTATGTACATCCCCTTGGTGGAAAACTTTCAGAAACAGGAGCCTACAAACTCCGGAGTCAATCCATTTTACTCAGTTTCAAGTGTTTCCTTACATTGAGACCTTTCTGCAACTTACGAACTCACTACTTCTAGGTTTGCCCCTTGAAGACAAACAGAACAAATGCCATCACTTTGCCACATAACTGCTCTTCAGATTCTTGAAAGAGAAGAAGTCAGGGTACATATGCTAGTTGTATGACACCTACCCTGCACTCCCTATTCCATCATCAAACCAAAGGAAAAGTTAAAGGAGTTAATGAGAGTGAATACCTGAAATCTTAGTTCTGGCATCTTGAGCACAGACACAGATTAAGGAATACTAACTCATAATAACAGGAATGTATCCACTTTGCTTGCCATTCACATTACTATTCATACTGGGTCTTCTACGTTGTTGAATATAAAATAAATAATAATTATACAAAACACTATGGTTTGTGGTGTTTAGTGCCAGGCAAAACCTCCTCAAATGCCAACAGTCTGCCAATGATGTCTTCTAAGTGGCTAAGAGCCCAAGTGAAAGATATAAGCTCTACTCTTAGCAACTAATACGCGGTTTATTTTAGCTGAAGAGGTAAAACTGTTGTGGAGCAAAAGGTCACTGACAAAACACTATTCCACAACCTTAGTACATCATACTAGATTCTGCACAGTTGTTGCTTTATCAAAGGAACTAGGAAGAACCAAACAACCTATCATTTGAAAGTACCTGCAAAGAACCAAGTGTATTTATTCAACTTTTGTAATTAATGGTAAGATTAAGTGGTACCAGAAAATATTCCATGACTGGGGACATGGTCCTCTTTCTGCCAAAACTTAGAGGGAACTAAATTGGGAAGGGAAAAAACCTAATAAAAGCACCATCTATAATACTGAAGCATCTTTGTGCTATTTAATAAACATTTTTTCCCTTTCAGACTCAGAAGCAGCAGATTAATAAATGTGCAAATAAAAGCTCCATAGACTATCAGCTAGTCAAGTTCTACTCCCTCCCCCAATGAGACAACTTTTAAAATGCAAAGACCAACACAATTCTATGAGAACTTAGTCAATATTTATAAAATCGGGCTAGTGGTTGAAGAAAGAAAGGAAGAATAAAAAAGGAAGAAGTGTCCAGGCTGATGGAAAAGTTAGGTTGATAACAGTGAATTTACAACTCCTTAGAGGCTCAGAATTATTAGTTTCAAGAGATGGAGTTTGAAGCTAATAAGTTCCCTTGAAAACCTCCAGTGGAAATTCACAGGTGATATCTATTTATCCATCTATTTACACACACACACACACACATATATACATCTATATACATATGCACGTGCAGATACATGTGCATGTATGTGTATATGTTTATATAACACCTTACGCATAACATTGGGTGACTATTAAGAGTAATTGTTATGGGTACATATGCATAACACACATGTATGCTTGTAGATATACACACACATCGATATATACCCATCTATGTGTATAGAAGTATGCTGTCATATAAAATATTGTCTATGCATATTTTATATAAAAACATGTTATATAGAGAATTTACACATACCCACATATGCAATAGTTTCCCAAGACTCATTTCCAAAGATTAATTTGAATGTAAATTACTAAAAGTTTCCAGAGATGTTATGGCTCACAGTCCTGAGGGGGGCAAATAGATCCTAGAATTCTTCATTCTATAAGCTATGAAAGAGAAGAGGGAATTGGGGTGGGGGGTGGGGGCATCAGGACTATTTTTCTCTCCACAGAACTTTGTATCCAAGGTCCTAGCTGCTACAAAGGGATGCTTCCAATCACCGCATCCACTTCCCGCGCTTCCTTAGGGGAAGGCAAGACCAGGTGTTTGCACTTTCCCTTTCCACGCCCTCCTAAGTGCTGATGTCTCAAAACCTTGGAGAGGTGGTGAAAGAGGGAGGGAAGAAGAGGAAGATTAACCATGGAGAAAGGAGCTGGAAAGGTGAGTTGGAAGAAGCCTCTGGCTCCGTGCCACTTAGGCTCGCACCGACTAAATGTTAAATGCCTGAAGGGTGGAGACTGGCAGCTGGTGAGGTGCGTCCGGGCCACCCAGAGCTCCAGGCATCTCTCTTGCCGGGACGGTCCCGGGAATGTTCCCAGTGCAGGAGGGTGGGAGGCAAGAGGCACTACATAGACCCCGCGCCCAAGGGAATGTGTATGTGTAAGTATGTGTGCGAGTGTGTTGTAATTCTAAGTGTGAGTGCGTGAGTGGCGCGTGAGTGAGGGGGACAGACCCCCGCAGCTGCAAGAGATGACTGGAGCCTCACGCGCACCCTACCCCCGCATTTGCTAGGTGGACCAGGTGGTAGGGGACCAAGGAAGCCCCGTGCTCCAGAGCCCCACGAATGGACCTGGCAAAGAACAAGACCCACACAGAGCAACAAGCAAACCGTTAAGCAAAAAGCTCCTCGGTTCCGTGGCCCGCCGCTGGCCTGCCTGCTTCGCCTCGCCTAACCTGGTCAATCAATGCCGCCGCCGCCGCCGCCGCCGCCGCCGCCGCCGCCGCCGCCGCCGCCGCCGCCGCCGCCGCCGCCGCCGCCGCCGCCGCCGCCGCCGCCGCCGCCGCCGCCGCCGCCGCCGCCGCCGCCGCCGCCGCCGCCGCCGCCGCCGCCGCCGCCGCCGCCGCCGCCGCCGCCGCCGCCGCCGCCGCCGCCGCCGCCGCCGCCGCCGCCGCCGCCGCCGCCGCCGCCGCCCGGTGAGTAGCGGGTAGCGGATCCTAAAGAGGCCGCCCCATTTATTTCCCGGGCTCCGCCCATCCCGGCCGTCAAGTGGCACGCCTCCAACTCAAGATTCTCGGGGGAATGAGGCGGAGCTTTGTTATTCCCTGCTCCCAACCTCCCCCCTCCCTTACCACTGCCAGGTGGCGCTTCTTTAGGATTTGAGACGGGCTCAGTCCACCTGGCCAATCAAACTCCGCCCACTCCCACCCTAGCCAAGGCTCTAGAGTGCTTTCATTCTCGCCCCCTTCAACTCCGCCTTAATCCGCGTGCCTGAACCCTTGGTGTTCAGAAAGAGAACTGGGCTAGGGGAGGAGAAAGCGGAAGAGGCCGGCAACAGTCTGCCAGTTCTTGTGCCTCACTAACTTCCTCGGGCTAGAAAAGGACCCGCCGAAAGGGGTAAGCCGTTTATTGTAATGTTTGCTCTCAGTTGCATCCACTGCTAGTTTAGAAACATCTATTGCAGTTGAAAAAAATGATAAAAATCAACTCGAATGGGACAAGATCCCGTCTGAGAAATAGTAATGTTAACTGGAGAGATCCAGATACCCTGTGATTACTAAAGCCAGGGATTAACTTGCCCCTTTCAGTAATGAGCACTAAATCCAGTGACCTTTTTTTCAGTCTTTCTGCAGAATTTGACACTGTTGATTATCCCCACCCCATCCTTGAAATTCTCTCTAGTATCCACACTACACTCTTCTCATTCTTCTGTTTCTCCAGCTGCTGGCACTTTCTTTTTTTAAAATAATATTTTATTTGATCATTTCCAAGCATTATTCATTAAAGACAAAGATCATTTTCTTTTCCTGCCCCCCACCCCCCATAGCTGAGGCGTGATTCCACTGGGTGTCACATGTGTTCTTGATTCGAACCCATTTCCATGTCGCTGGTATTTGCATTAGAGTGTTCATTTAGAGTCTCTCCTCAATCATGTCCCCTCAACCTCTGTAGTCAGTTAGTTGCTTTTCCTCGGTGTTTCCACTCCCATAGTTCATCTTTTGCTTATGAATAGTGTTTTTTTCTCCTAGAACCCTGCAGATCGATTTAGCTCTTCATAAATTTGAGTCATTAAACCTCTGTCAGAGGTTTCTATGAAGATTTTTTCCCAATTTGTTGTTTCCCTTCTGATTTTAGTTACATTGGTTTTGTTTGGACAAAAGCTTTTTAATTTGATGTAGTCAAAATTATTATTTTACATTTTGTGATTCTTTCTAAGTCTTGCTTGGTTTTAAAGCCTTCCCCCCCCCCCCCCCAGGTCTGACATGTATACTATTCTGTGTTTACCCAATTTACTTATGGTTTCGTTTCCTTCTTTATGTTTAAGTCATTCACCCATTTTGAATTTATCTTGGTGTAGGATGTGAGGTGTTGATCTATTCCTAATCTCTCCCATACTGTCTTCCAATTTTCCCAGCAGTTTTTTTCGAATAGTGGATTTTTGTCCCAAATGCTGGGATCTTTGGCTTTATCGTATACTGTCTTGCTGAGGTCGCTTTCCCCCAGTCTATTCCACTGATCTTCCTTTCTGTTTCTTAGCCAGTACCAAATTGTTTTGATGACTGCTGCTTTGTAATATAGTTTAAGGTCTGGGACTGCAAGGCCCCCATCATATGTGGTTTTTTTTTCATTATTTCCCTGGAAATCCTTGATCTTTTGTTATTCCAAATGAATTTTGTTATGGTTTTGTTCTAAATCAGTAAAGCAATGTTCCGGGAGTTCAATGGGTATGGCACTAAATAGATAAATAAGTCTGGGTAGGATGGTCATTTTTATTATATTGGCTCGTCCTATCCATGAGCAGTTAATGTGTTTCCAATTGTTCAAGTCTAGTTTTAGTTGTGTGGAGAGTGTTTTGTAGTTGTGTTCCTATAGTTCCTGTGTTTGTCTCGGGAGATAGATTCCTAGGTATTTTATTTTGTCTAAGGTGATTTTTGAATGGGATTTCTCTTTCTAGTTTTTGCTGCTGAGCTGTGTTGGAGATATATAGAAATGCTGATGACTTATGTGGGTTTATTTCATCTCCTGCAACTTTGCTAAAGTTGTTGATTATTTCAGTTAGCTTTTTGGCTGAATCTCTAGGATTCTTTAAGTAGACCATCATGTCATCTGCAAAGAGTGATAACTTGGTCTCCTCCTTGCCTATTTTGATGCCTTCGATTTCTTTTTCTTCTCTAATTGCTACTGCTAGTGTTTCTAGTACAATGTCAACTAGTAGAGGTGATAATGGGCATCCTTGTTTCACTCCTGATCTTATTGGGAATGCATCTAGTTTATCCCCATTGCAGATGATATTAGCTGATGGTTTTCGATATATACTGTTTATTATTTTTAGGAACGACCCTTCTATTCCTATGCTTTCTAGTGTTTTTAATAGGAATGGGTGTTGTATTTTATCAAAGGCTTTTTCTGCGTCTATTGAGATGCTCCCACTTTCTTCAACGATTGTCTTCCTCCTTTTCCCACTGAACCGTTTATTCCTAAAAATGTAATCCTTGGCCAGCTGCTCTTTTATGTTCTCTCCCTCAGAACACTTATAGCTTCAACTATCTACTTTGTGTTATTTACTGACTTTCCTGCTGCCTATCAAGCATTCCTATATCATATATGTATGTATAGAAAATATTCCCTACTGATACTATCTCTCCCCCTCTCACCCAAGCTATAAAAGGCAATCCTCACTCATTGCCTTCACAGCTTCCCTTCTCCTCACTTGTCTTTCCTAAGCGATCTGACTTCCTATTTGAGAATTAGTCAAAAGGACCTTACTTTTTTTTTTTCATTTGAAAGTTGCATCCCACCTGTTTGAGTACAAATGCTTTAGATTCTTTGGTTGGGATGAAATCAAACTAGATCAATAACCCATCTGCCCAATGGTTTATTGGGCTGTGGCCACTCCCGAAGTCACAAACTTTTTGAGCCACAGGTGAGAGTTGAGTGCCAAGTGGACACCAAAGGTGGATGAGCAGCCCTAAAAAAGGTTTGGCAGGCCCTTTCACCAGAGGGGCTAGTCCTCCTTGCACATCCATACACTCCAAACCAGATTGAGGGGAACTGAGGGGCCACGAACCCTTAAATGTGTTAGGGGCTCTCAACCCCAAGTATGTGAAGATTGCCCCCAATAGAATGGGCAGATGAGAACAATTTGTTTCAGTGGCCATGAAGGCAGCTACAGCAGGCTCTGTAGAATTATTAGAATTTAGACATTGAAGATGTCACAGTCCTCCATGGCATCCCAAGCTAAACTTTTGTCTTGCTTCTGGACTTCAGTAACTCCGGAAGAGAGGATGAAGCTGACAATTTTGTGCATCTTTGCCTCACTTGAATCCAATTCATGTACAAGTCGAGACATCACCCTGTGATGTCATTGGTCCTTTTTGACAATGAAGGACAATGAACCAGATCAGTAACCAACAATTAGAGGCTTGCCTAGTCCCCTCCAAGGTTCTAAGACTCTCCTAGTCTCCTCCCATCAGGTCTACTTCAGAGTGCAGAATCAGTCACACTACTGGGGACAAGCAACATATTCTCTAATATTCAGTTTTCAAGACAAATTCAACTAAGAGAGAGACTCTAGGACACAAGGTCTCTTGAAAGGGAGAAAAGGGAAAAGGAGTCCTTTCTACCTGCAGGCCACAGTGAGGTTTTGTTTCAATCATATCCACCTCTTTATGATCCCATTTGAGGTTTCCTCAGCAAAGATACTGGAGTGGTTGACCAGTTCCTTCTCTAGCTCATTTGACAGATGAGGAAACTGAGGCAAACAGGGTACAGTGATTTGTCCAGAGACTGTGGGACTGAGATTTCCTTAGCTTTAGGTTGTACTGTAGGATCTTGTAGTGCTGGAAATAGTATAAAGTATGAATTCTGCCTTTTATTGAAGAATCTTCATGTTTGTTTGTATTTGAGTTTGTTTCAGAGATTGCATTCATTGCTCCTATTTGCTTTGTATTAGCTTAAAACCTATGGCTTAGGTTATTATGAATATACTTTGTATAACCTCGTCTTACTTTGATATAAAAATGACTGTGGCACTGAGATTTCCCACGTTTTAGGTGTATTGTAGGTTTTTGTAGTGTTGGGTTATAGGACAGAGCATGAATTCTGCCTTTGGTTGAGGAGTCTTCATTGTTTGCTCGTATTTGAATTTGTTGCTTTTTTCCCCCATAGTATTTTATTTGGTCATTTTTCAAACATCCTTCATTGGAAACAAAGGTCATTTTCTTTTCCTGACCCCTCCCACCACCCCTCCCATAGCCGATGCACGATTCCACTGGGTATCATGTGTGTCCTTGATTCGAAGCCATTTCCATGTTGTTGGTATTTGCATTAGGGTGTTCATGTAGAGTCTCTCCTCAATCATGTCCCCTCAACCCCTGTAGTCAAGCAGTTGCTTTTCCTCGGTGTTTTTACTCCCACACTTTGTCCTCTGCTTGTGGATAGTGCTTTTTTCCTAGATGCCTGCAGAATGTTCAGGGACACTGCATTGACACCAATGGAGAAGTCCATTACCTTCGATTGTACCACAGTGTGTCAGTCTCTGCGTACAGTGTTTTCCTGGTTCTGCTCCTTTCGCTCTGCATCACTTCCTGGAGGTTGTTCCAGTCTCCATGGAATACCTCCACCTTATTATTTATTCCTTTTTGCACAATAGTATTCCATCACCAACATATACCACAATTTGTTCAGCCATTCTCCAATTGAAGGGCATCCCCTCATTTTCCAATTTTTGGCCACCACAAAGAGCGCAGCTATGTACAAGTTCTTGTACAAGTCTTTTTCCTTATTATCTCTTTGGGACACAAACCCAGCAGTGCTATGGCTGGACCAAATGCAAGACAGTCTTTTATCGCCCTGTGGGCATAGTTCCAGATTGCCCTCCAGAATGGTTGGATCAAGTCACAACTCCACCAGCAATGAATTAATGTCTCAACTTTGCCACATCCCCCCAGCATCCATTACTTTCCTTTGCTGGCCTGTTAGCCAATCTGATGGTGAGTTCTTTTGATTTGCATCTCTCTGATTATCAGAGATTTAGAGCAATTTTTCATGTGCTTATTAATACTATTGATTTCTTTGGCTGAAAACTGCCTGTTCATGTCCCTTGCCCATTTATCAATTGGAGAATGGCTTGATTTTCTTTTTCTTTGTACAATTGATTTAGCTCTTTATAAATCTGAGTAAATAGACCTTTGTCAGAAGTTTTTGTTCTGAAGATTTTTTTTTCTCAATTTCTTCCCTTCTCATTTTGGTCACATTGCATTTTTTGGTACAAAACCTTTTTAATTTGATGTACTCAAAATTGTTTATTTTTCCTTTTGTGACTCTTTCTATGTCTTGCTTGGTTTTAAAGTCTTTCCCTTCCCACAGGTCTGACATGTACACTATTCTGTGTTCCCCTAATTTACACCTACACCTAGTGATACACCTAATTTATAGATTCCTTCTTTATGTTCAAGTCATTCACCCATTCTGAGTTCGTCTTGGTGTAGGGTGTGAGGTGTTGATCCAAACCTAATCTCTCCCACACGGTCTAGGGTCTTTGGGTTTGTCATAGACTGTCTTGCTGAGGTCACTTACCCCAAGTCTATTCCACTGATCCTCCTTTCTGTCTCTTAGCCATTGCCAAATTGTTTTGAAGACCACTGCTTTCTAATAGAGTTTGAGATCTGGGACTGCAAGACCACCTTCCTTCGTATTTTTTTCATTATTTCCCTGGCTATCCCTGATCCCTTATTCTTCTAAATGTCCTTTACGTTTGTTTTCTAAATCAGTAAAAAACTTTTTTTGGAAGATCAATGGGTATAACACTAACTAGATCAATAAGTTTGGGTAGGATGGTCATTTTTACTATATTGGCTCGTCCTACCCACGAGCAGTTGATGTTTTCCCAATTGCTCAAGTCTAGTTTTAGCTGTGTGGAGAGTGTTTTGTAGTTGTGTTCATATAGTTCCTGTGTTTGTCTCGGGAGATAGATTCCTAGGTATTTTATTTTGTCTAAGGTGATTTTGAATGGGATTTCTCTTTCTAGTTTTTGCTGCTGATCTATGTTGGAGATGTATAGAAATGCTGATGACTTATGCGGGTTTATTTTGTATCCTGCAACTTTGCTAAAGTTGTTGATGATTTCAATTAGCTTTTTGGTTGAATCTCTAGGATTCTTTAAGTAGACCATCATGTCATCTGCAAAGAGCGATAGCTTAGTCTCCTCCTTGCCTATTTTGATGCCTTCAATTTCTTTTTCTTCTCTCATTGCTACTGCTAGTGTTTCTAGTACAATGTCAAATAGTAGAGGTGATAATGGGCATCCTTGTTTCACTCCTGGTCTTATTGGGAAGGCTTCTAGTTTATCCCCATTGCAGATGATATGTATTTTTTTATGTATTTATTATTTTTAGAAAATGCTATGCTATGCTTTCTAGTGTTTTAAAGAGGAATGGATGTTGTATTTAATCAATGGCTTTTACTGCGTCTATTGAGACAACCATGTGATTTTTGTTGGTTTGCTTGTTGAGATGGTCAATTATGTGGATGGTTTTCCTCAAATTGAACCAGCCTTGCATTCCTGGTATAAATTCTACTGGATCATAGTGGAATCACTTGCTGGATTCCTTTTTTTTTTTAAATGTAACATTTTTATTATTGACATTTAATTTTAATTTTTTGCACAGTTTATTTATTTTATTTTTTAAAATATATTTTATTTGATCATTTCCAAGCATTATTCATTAAAGACATAGATCATTTTCTTTTCTTCCCCCCCAACCCCCATAGCCGACACGTAAGTCCACTGGGCATTAGATGTTTTCTTGATTTGAACCCATTGCTTTGTTGATAGTATTTGCATTAGAGTGTTCATTTAGAGTCTATCCTCTGTCATGTCTCCTCAACCTCTGTATTCAGGCAGTTGCTTTTCCTCGGTGTTTCCACTCCCATAGTTTATCCTTTGCTTATGAATGGTGTTTTTTTCTCCTGGATCCCTGCAAGTTGTTCAGGGACATTACACCGCCACTAATGGAGAAGTCCATTACGTTCGATTATACCACAGTGTATTAGTCTCTGTGTACAATGTTCTCCTGGTTCTGCTCCTCTCGCTCTGCATCACTTCCTGGAGGTTGTTCCAGTCTCCATGGAACTCCTCCACTTTATTATTCCTTTTAGCATAATAGTATTCCATCACCAACATATACCACAATTTCCTGAGCTCTTATTTTTAAGGGCAAAATCTTCTCTGTCACCTCCCCTAAGTCCTTACATCTACCAGTCACTGTAGATGTTTCTAAAGGACCGCCCATTCTTAGTCCACACCTAAGAAGGTGTGGATTTTTGAGTAATTCACACCAGGAAAGCTCTGAGTAAGTTTTCCAGTTCTTTGTTCCTTGTAAATTCACAAGTTGCTTGACCTTTATAGGTACTTAGCTTAAGAAAAGTATGGGTTTAAGTACTTTCCATTGTTCAGAAAAGAGTTTACAACTTTATCTTCCCCTAGGGCAGACCCAAGTAGGTAAAGTAGAATTCTCACATTCCTGCTTTAAGTAGAGTTCACTGCCCAAATGGTGAATGGTCTTAATCCAATCTTATAAAGTAGGGTCTGGGAAATTTTAAGGTTTACAATAACAAAAACCTCTGACAAAGGTCTAATTACTCAAATCTATGAAGAGCTAAACCAGTTGTACAAAAAATCAAGCCATTCTCCAATTGAAAAATGGGCAAGGGACATGAATGGGCAATTTTCAGTTAAAGAAATCAAGACTATTAATAAGCACATGAAAAAGTGTTCTAGATCTCATAATCAGAGAGATGCAAATCAAAACAACTCTGAAGTATAACCTCACACCCAGCAGATTGGTCAACATGACAGCAAAGGAAAGTAATGAATTCTGGAGGGGATGTGTCCCTACAGACATTAATGCATTGCTGGTGGAGTTGTGAATTGATCCAACCATTCTGGAGAGCAATTTGGAACTATGCCCAAAGGGCGACAAAAGACTGTCTGCCCTTTGATCCAGCCATAGCACTGCTGGGTTTGTACCCCAAAGAGATAATAAGGAAAAAGACTTGTACAAGAATATTCATAGCTGCACTCTTTGTGGTGGACAAAAATTGGACATGCCCTTCAATTGGGGAATGGCTGAACAAATTGTGGTATCTGTTGGTGATGGAATACTACTGTGCTCAAAGGAATAATAAAGTGGAGGAATTCCATGGAGACTGGAACAACCTCCAGGAAGTGATGCAGAGTGAGAGGAGCAGAGCCAGGAGAACGTTATACACAGAGACTGACACATTGTGGTACAAGAGAATGTAATGGACTTCTCCAGTAATGGCTTTACAATGTCCCTGAACAACCTGCAGTGATCTATGAGAAAAAAAAAAAAACAAAAACTATCCTCAAGCAGAGGACAAACTGAGGGAGTAAAAACACAGGTTGAGGGGACATGATCAAGGAGAGAAGCTAAATGAGCACCCTAATGCAAATACCAACAACAAGGAAATGGGTTCAGAGCAAGGACACATGTGATACCCAGACAAATTGTGCGTCAGCTAGGGAAGGGGTGGGGGGGGGTTGGCGGGGAGGAAAAGAAACTGATCTGTTTCCAATGAACAATGTATGAAAATGACCAAATAAAATAATGTTTAAAAATACCAAAGAAAAAAATCAATATTACAGGAGATAAAAGAGAAAAATTCTGACCAACTTAATGAGTGCTGGTCGCTTTCTCTGGAAGTTAGCATTTTCACATGTGATCTTTACCCTGCACAGCTTTTTCTCTCTTTCATTCATACATCAGTCTGTTGGTCCAGGTGCTTTAAGAGCCAAACAGAGCAGTTGCTATCATTCCAGGGCAGGAACAAAGGGAAGACTGTGTAAAGAGAGTGCTGTGATGATGCAGTGAGCTCAGAGGTCAAACCCAGTAATCAGAATTTAGAAGTAAAGGAGAGTAATAGAGGATGAAGACCAAAAACTATCATGGAAACCAGGATGACAACATACCTAATTATTACAGCTATATAAATGGGAAAGAGAAGAAAAAGATTTAAAAGTGAAGGAGGCAAAATAAGAATGACGAAGATGAACAGATATGACAAGGAACCTTCCCCTGTTTCTTTTCAGTGGTGAAGGACTATGGGTGAGGAACTCTGGAAATAACAGACTTTTCCCAGAATGCTAAGTAGTTTTAATGAATTTTTCCTTCCCTTCCCTTCTCTTTTATATCCAAAGATAGCTCTTTGGGAGCCTGCTGGGAGAAATACAAGTGATTCAAAACCCCAGGATGTCAATAAAATTTTTAAAAATGGCTTCTCAGTGTCTCCAAAGATAAGGTTAAGTGGGCTAAAGGTACATGAAGATGAGGTTTGTGACAATGTCAGGGTCTTCCTTCAAGGTTCAGATGGAGTTCTACGTGTTCAGAAGACCTGTAAGTATAACAACTACAACATAAATATAATAAAAAATAATGGCTTACTCCTCCATGCTAGTGCCTTGCCATCCAATGTTAGATTGTCTGCTCTGTATACTGATTAAACACAAATACATCCAAATAGAACACATTTGTGTATTTCTTCTGTAATAGAAAATAAACTCCTTGAGGGCAGAGATTGTTTCTCCTTGGTCTCTTTGTCCTTCCAGGTGCACAGCAGAGACTTCAGAAGTGTGAGTTGATTGATCACTGAAAGTAGAGGACCATAGCTTAGGGAGAATTGGGCAGTAATGAGGAGTGAAGATGAAAAAGTCAATTTATCCAAATGTTTTCTGTTCACTTCTTGGAAGCTTGACTTGTTATCTTAGAAATCTGAAATGAAAACAAAACAGGAAGTGAGGCAGGATTAGAGAATGGATGGCAAGATGTAGCTAGGGTCCTAGGTGAACCTCAGTGGGTGATCTGTGAAAACCATGGGAAACAAGAGTAAACTAGAGTGGAAGGTATATTTACTAGCTGTGTGATCAAATTCAAGTTACTTCACCTCTGTCTTCCTCAGTTTCCTCAATTGTAAAATGGGAGTAAAAATGCCATGTGCCTCCCAGGGTTGTTGTGAGGAACAAATGAGTTATCCTATTTAAAGTTTTCTAAAACTTGAAGTATAAAATGAATGCTAGTTATAATATATTATAATAATGCTATAATATGTACTAAAGGATCAACAAAATTCTCCAGAGACTCACAAAAATATATGAGGACACAAGAAGGCAATAATGTTGATATTTTGTGTCATGGCGCCCCTTGGCAATTGGATGAAATCCTTCTCAAAAATACATCTTGTTTGAATATTACCAGTTAATAGGAAACAGCCTCAGATCTAGAGAAGCACCCTTACAAGGCTGTCTAGTCTAAGGCAGTAACTATGCACTGGATGAAAGTGAGACCCTCGCAGCCAACCTGCTTAACATTCAATCAGCAAAGCAGGAGCTAAAGGCAAATATTTTGACTCTAAACCCATCTCTCCTCCGCTTTTGTCCATGCTGATGTTATTTATCAATATAAGGAAAGTCAGTGAATGAAAAAACATCATAGAAAAGGAAATCAAGACTAGATTCAACACCATAAACACTATCCAGGATTTTGTTCTAGAGAGTTACCTTGGGATTCCGTTTCCTCTTTTGAGATTTTGGATGGTTGGGGTCAACAGATGCCATATAGTGTGGATCCTTTCCAAGGAACTGGAGGATAGAGCTGACGACCTGTTCAAATGTCATTTTGTTGATCTGAGCCTCAGTCGGATGATCTGTGCTCCCTCTAGGGACAATCTGGTCACCTGAGGACTTTGGTGCACCTGCATGAGAAGAAATGAATTCATCAAAATCAGCAAAGTACTGGGGACACTGAGCCAGGAACTGAAGATAGACCCCAATATCTAAAAAAGCCTTTCCCCTCAGGGACCTTACATTCTACCTGAGATGACTGTTGGGGAGGTGTAATTAAACATAATAAGTGGGGAGGGGATGTAGGGAGAAAGGGATTCTCTAGAAACTTGGATGGGGAAAGGCTTCAAATAGAAGGTGTTGAGTTAGCTGAGTTTTGAAGGAACCCAGAACCTCTTGGCCAGGCTGGTGAGGAGAGAACATTTCAACCCTGGAACATAGATAGTATGAAGGCAGAGCATGTCATACATGAAGAATAATAGCAAAAAAGTCTAAGTATGATTGGAGTCGAGTGTGGGAAAAGAAGTGATTCAGGAAGGAAAGGTAAATTGTAATCAAGTTGTGAAGAGTTTAAAACACCCACCAGAGTTCATCCACTGATGATTCAGGGGCAATAGAGAATTCATAGAAATTCTGAGCAAGGCAGAGCCATGTATTAGATAATGGACACTGGCAGATATATGGAAGATGGATTGGAAAAGAGAGACTTAAAGAGAAGAGAACAAATCAGAGGGTGTGGAAATAGTCTAATTGAAAGGCGATAACCCCTAGATATAGGATCAAGTCCTGTGATTTGAAGGAAAAGGATACTAAGCGTGCATCTAATAAATGCCTTCATTAGGACAATGTACCAAGTGCCAGGGAATCAAATGAAAACAAAAAAAGTCTCTATCTTTAAGGAGGTCATAACCTAATAGTAGAAAAGAACAATTAGGTACAAGCAAATTATAAAGAAGAGAAATTAGAAATAATTAAAAGACTAAAAGTACTTGGAATAAGAGGGATTTAAAAAGGCTTCCTGCAGAAAATGAGGTTTTTATCGAAACTGGAAGGAAGCAAAAAAAGAAAAAAAGAAAGAATCCCTGGCATGGGGCAAGGACAGTGAAAATGTCCATAGTTTAAGGATAGAGTGAAAGGAATAGCAAGGGGGCCACTGTATCGAGATCAAAGCGTAGAGAGAAGATCTAACATGACAGGAGTTGTTATGAAGTGCTTTGAACACCAGCCAGAGGAGTTTGTGTTTGATCCTGAGTAATTGGAAGCCACGGGAATTTATTGTGTATGGGGTGACATCAAATGTGTGCATTAAGACATGTTGTGAAGATAGAATCAATAAGATTTTCCAGTTGCTTGGATATATGCAATGAATGATCAATTGAATTGCCTCTGAGATTTAAACCTGGGTGTCGGTAAGGATGACAGTTCCCTTAACTTAGGTTAAGTTAGGAGGATTAAGAGGGTTTTGTAGGAAAGGTGGTGATGTTTGGTTTGGACATGAAGTTTGGAGAAGAAAAATGGAGCAAGTACCTATTGATTCATTCTTAAATTCACATCAGTGGTCTCTGAATATAGAACACAGAGGAAGGAACTGAATCCCATTCCAGAAGACATTTCTTTTTCCAAATAAAAAGTAACCCTTTAACTTTATTGGTGCACATTCCACCTTTAACTCTCTCATCACCATCTGCCTTTATGTCACGCTCTCCTTGCTAGTTTTAGGTCTTTAAGTGTAAATTCAAAAACCCATCTTTTGCCTGATGGTCTGCAAGCAGAAACTGCACACCTACATTTCAGAGATTTTGGCAGAGTTGGAGGTTTAGAAACTGAGGTCCTTGCCAACTCTGATCTTCTGACTTTAGGAATGTGGTTTAATTATATATTCTCCTGTTATTTACTAAATTCATTAAGAAATGAATGAAAAATCAGAAAAAGGTAGTAAGCCTCATGGAAATCCATTTGAACAGCCTCTAGGGTTGTGCTTTAGAACTTTACCTTGTATTTGAGCAGCATTTTCTGCCACTTTGGGGTTATGTCTCTGAGTTTCCCTTGAGGAGCTGGGTCCTGGCATATTATGTCTCGAAAATAGTTTGTCCTTTTCTGGGCGCTGGAGATTGGAATAGGTAGCAGGCTGCATACTCCTATGGGAACTACCTGTATTACTGGTATTCATGATTGCTTGTGTAGATCCTGGTTTCATTTTTTTTTTCCCTCTAGGAGTAATGTATCAATTTATCGAGTTAGCTCTCCTGAATTGGAAAGAAAATTTTAACATCAGTAGCTTCTACTCAATTCTTTCACTTATATTTTGCATTAAGAGGCACTTGAATATCAAAAGGAAAAAGAAACTACATCTCACCTCTCCGGTATGAGTGACTGGAAGTCTTCTTTCCTCCTTTAGATTTTCTCCAACACTATCCAACTTTACCAACATCATTTTCCCCTCTGAATTAAATAAAGTTACTGATCCTCCAAAAGTAGCCTCACTCTCTGATTTTTAGTTTCCAGGGGACAGAATCCTCAGGTTCTGATTTTTTTTGGTGTTTTTTTTTTAATTCTTTGCCATCTTGTAAAGAGCCCTGCATATAGCAGGTACATCATTTATACCAGTAATGGCAAGTCTATGGCACAGGTGCAAAAGACGGCACACAGAGCACTCTCTGTGGCCACACATCCACCTTCCCTCCCCACCCCCCCAACCCCCAAAGTTTGTTACTTAGAAAGGGACTCAGATGGAGCTGCTCCTCTCATCCTCTCCACGGTGCCCTCTGCCCAGCAGCCTAATGTGAGCACTTTCTCCTTCCCTGTGAGGGAGGGATGGGGTGTGCTCAGCATGTGGTTGGGGGAGGGACACAACAACATGATGGGGGGAGCCAGTACTCCTCTAAAAGGTTCGCCATCACTATACTATGAACTATTTTGTTAAACTAAATCAAAGGGAGGGAGTTTTGAAGATTTAACAAGGACTTAAAGGTTTTAAGCACTTAACCAATTCAATTCTAGGAAATATGACAAAATATCTATAACTGAGGTCAAAAGAATGAATGTGTAAATAAATGAAAAATGGAACATGATGCCAATGAAAATGAACACAATATATACGACAAACCCAGAGAACCCAGATTTTGGGACAAAAATCCACTATTTCATTTAAACTGCTGGGAAAATTGGAGGGCAGTGTGGGAAAGCTTAGGCTTAGCTCAACACCTCACATCCTACACCAAGATAAATTCAAAATGGGTGAATGACTTGAACATAAAGAAGGAAACTATAAGAAAATTAGGCGAACACAGAATAGTATACATGTCAGACCTTTAGGAAGGGAAAGATTTTAAAACCAAGCAAGACATAGAAAGAGTCACAAAATGCAAAATAAATAATTTGGAATACATCAAATTGAAAAGGTTTTGTACAAACAAAACCAATGTAACTAAAATTAGAAGGGAAGCAATCTTCATAAAAACCTCTGAAAAAGGTTTAATTACTCAAATTTACAAAGAGCTAAATCAATTGTACAAAAAATCAAGCCATTCCCCAATTGATAAATGGGCAAGGGACATGGATAGGCAGTTTTCAGATAAAGAATCAAGACTATTAATAAGCACATGAAGTGTTCTAAATCTCTTATAATCAGAGAGATGCAAATCAAAACAACTTTGAGGTATCACCTCACACCTAGCAGATTGTTCAACATGACAGCAAAGGAAAGTAACGAATGCTGGAGGAGATGTGGAAAGTAGGGACATTAATGCATTGCTGGTGGAGTTGTGAATTGATCCAACCATTCTGGAAGGCAATTTGGAACTATGCCCAAAGGGTGATAAAAGAAAAGACTGTCTGCCCTTTGATCCAGCCATAGCACTGCTGGGTTTGTACCCCAAAGAGATAATAAGGAAAAAGACTTGTACAAGAATATTCATAGCTGCACTCTTTGTGGTAGCCAAAAATTGGAAAATGAGGGGATGCCCTTCAATTGGGGAATGGCTGAGCAAATTGTGGTATATGTTGGTGATGGAATACTATTGTGCTCAAAGGAATAATAAAGTGGAGGAATTCCATGGAGACTGGAACAACCTCCAGGAAGTGATGCAGAGTGAAAGGAGCAGAACCAGGAAATCATTATACACAGAGACTGATACACTGTGGTACAATCAAAGGTAATGGACTTCTCCATTAGGGTCAATGCAATGTCCCTGAACAATCTGTAGGGATCTAAAAACCACTATCCACAAGCAGAGGATAAAGTGTGGGAGTAAAAACACCGAGGAAATGCAACTGCTTGACTGCAGGGGTGGAGGGGATATGACTGAGGAGAGACTCTAAATGAACACTCTAAAGCAAATACTAACAACATGGAAATGGGTTTGAATCAAGAACACATGTGATACCCAGTGGAATCATGCATCGGCTATGGGGGGGGGGGGAGGAAAAGAAAATAATCTTTGTTTCCAATGAATAATGTTTGGAAATGACCAAATAAAATAATGTTTAAAATTAACAAACGAATGAATGAATGAATAAAAGAAAAAAAGAAAATGAACACAATAAAGTAGCAATAACGATTATTATAACTAGCATGTGTCATGTGTCTTTTATGGAACAGGCACTTTAACATTTTATAGTTATTATTCCATTTGACCCTCACAACAACCCTGAACCTTATAGTTGCTATTATTATACAGATAAAGAAACTGAGGAAACTAGAGTTTAAGTGCCTTGCCCAAGGTCACACAGCTAACGTCTGAGACTGGATTTTTAACTCAGTTTTTTTTCTGACTCCAGGCCCAAAATTCTATCCACTACAGGATGTAAAAATTAAAATTAATCTATAATAATTTTAATTTTTACAATGGCCTTGCTGCTTCCTCATGGCCCAGTTTTCATCCTCACTCAGTTGCCTTGCCCAGGCCTTCAACACTGCCCCATCTTCTTCTCTCTCAACAGACATCTTAAACTACTAATTTTCAGAGAAAATAACGGCCATCTATCAGAAGTTTTGTTATCTCTCCTATTGCAGATAGCAGATACCCTTTGAAACTTCCTTCTCTCTTGCCTCTTTTCCCATAGTCTCTGAGGAAGACTAGCTCCATCTTCTATCCCAGGGAAATAGTTCCATTTTTTGTCTTCTATTGTCACCCCTTTTTTTCTGGGCATCTGTATAGTCTTATGATATAATTAACTCTCTTTCCTCCACCTTAAATTGAGCCTATTCTGGTGAACCACAGAGAAACAAAATGGCTTTAGATAAGTCCCTGGCATTTTCCTAGAAAAAATTTGGGTCCCTGAAAGTAGACAAATGTGTGTAAACTGAGGAGCCAAGTTGCCTCTTTTGTATCCATTGGTCATCTCTCCATTTCCACAGTTCAGATTCTGTCAAAGAGCAGATTATAATACTACCTTCCCTTCCCCTCAGTCAGGATACTTATTCCTTGTCTTCTTTATAGTAAGAGTGATCATTATGCTTTTAGGAGGAGGTAAAGTTGACATTTTTATGCCAAACCAACATTATGGTTTCTAATGATTTTTAATATGACTAACATGACATTTGGGCCAGGTGGTTAGAGCATTTGGCCTGGATTCAGGAAGAACTGAGGTAAATCTGATGACATTTACCAGATGTGGGACTTGGGCAGTTCATTTAACCTTGTTTGGCTTCGGTTTCCTCATCTAGAAAATGAGAATCATAACAACACCTACTTTGTAGGATTGTTATGAAGATGAAACATACTGTTTGTAAAGTACTTGAAAGAGTGCCTGGCATGTAGTTCTCTGTGTACCAATGCTTATCTCTTCCTTCCCCCCTCATAACATCTTAATGAATATGGACAAAAAAGGTCTTATTTCCCCATTTGACAAAGAAGAAAACTGGTTTAGTGAGTTGAAGTTTCTCCAAGGTCTCACAACTAGTAATATTAAAAAGCCATATTTTTTGTGTCCGCCTCTTTACAACAAAAACTACCTTGGATTCTTCTTCAGGAACAGGCACTGTATTAGGTGTTGTCACCTTGGGCTTTCTAGAATGACATATGATGGCGGTTTCAGTCAAAATGGTCCCAATTCCATCCTACATAGGTATCCCAGGATACAATGGATCAATGAAGCACTTACCAGCAAAAGAGAAGAATCTTGTATCCAAAGAACTTCTCAAAATAAATCCTAGAGTATTGTGGGTTAGAGAGAAAAGGCAATCAGGATGTAGATGAACCGATGACTCTGGCGATTCTGAATGTGAGAGCTGCCTGAGACCCATTTATATAGAGGTGAGGGTGGTGGAACAGGAATTCTGGGATTTCTTCTTTTACCTGTGAAGTTTACACTTTAGGGAAGGGTTTTTCACTTATCACTAAGGGGAACAGTAGAATGTGTGAACTCAGTTTCATTGTAGTAGACACTAAGAAAATGCAGTTCTCTCCTCATCCTTTTTTAACATAATTTATTTGATTTAATAATTCTTATGAGTATATATGATTTATCTATAACTAATAACTATAATCTACTCCACTGATGAACAAGATTGTTCCTGCCTTGACATTATTTTCTTTCAGGCACTGTGGCCTTATATACATCCTGTTTGTATTTCTTCATTAAGACTGCCTTGCATCAAGACAAAACTAGAGAAGATGAGCCTACAGAGTAAGGTATTATGGATCTTTGAGATAAGAGTATGTCTTTGCAATATTATGGGCTTTGAGATAAGAGTATGTCAAAACCAGTTGGAAGAACTGAGGATCTTTTCCCTTAGAGAAAAGAAGATTGAATAAACCATTGACTATCTTCAAATATTTGAAGGAGAGGTGCCTTGTGAGGAATAGTTAAGCTTCATCCAAGAGGAAAGACCAAGGAGTATTGAGTTGAATTTGTAAAGCTGAAAATGTAAATTCAATGAATGGAAAGTTCTTATCATTTAGAAGCAGCCAAAAGATATATGGGCTTTTGAAATTCATTAGAATCAATTGGATTCCCTTTCACTGGAAGAGATCAATCAAGCAGAACTTGAAAAACCACTTATGAGATAAATATTGTGAGGGCTACTTCTAAATAAGTATCATTTGAACTGAGTGGCCTCTGTGGTCCTTACCAATTCAGACACTATATTGTATTGGAGGGTGAGTAAACAACTCTTTCTCTTGGCTCCAAAGAAAACGTTTGAATTCCTCAAATATCTTTGTGAAGGTGTGAACCACCATGAACCATCCATAGTTGCTTAGTCAAACTGTTTCTCCTGGGCCAAGGTATCAAGTCCTAGGACAAGCCTCTTTAAATATTCATCAATCACCCCATGTGGATTTTATGTTAAAATCAGAGTAATACCAAAGAAATGAAGAATAGATTTTTTTCACTCTCAATTCAATTGAGAATTGGCAAAAAAAAAAATATGGGGGTTACAGAAATGAAGATGCAGATAAAGGAAAGTAGAAGATGAGAAAATATGTGTCAGAGTGAATTTTTATTGAAAATTATAGAATTGTGTCATAAAGGCAATGTAATGTCAGATTATGCTCAGAATCTCAGAATTGGACACTAAAGAGGATCCAAATAGAGCATTAAAAGTTTTCTTCATCTTCAGGAAATTGTCTTGATCCAGATGCATCTTCAGAGCTCTGAGGGATCTGAGGAAAGAGCCAGAAAAGAAAAGATTTTGGATGGCATTGGACTTGGATTCAGCAATCTCTAGCTCTGACTAATTGTTTCTCTCTGAACAAGTCACTTAATGGTTCCCTACCTCAGTTTCTTCCTCTATAAAAATCTGACACCTTCCTGTTCCAAGCCTGTGATGCTGGGATCTCAAAATCTACTGGAAGAGAGGATGGAGGCCAGGGCAGTTGCCAAGTGCCTTAGCCCTCAGAGCTCAGACCAGTCCAGATCTTTGGGCCCACGTGTTTAGATCTGCCTCTTTGGGCAATTATGCTCATTATCTGCTTGGTGATATTAAGCAGGGCCATTAAGCTACTGAATAAGAAATTGCCGAATGTTCCTCCAGTTTTCAAGGACCTTGCAAAAGATAGTAACCCTGAACTTTTGATGGCACTAGTTTGATTCTTGGTGAAAACTTATACCCAAGGCAGAAATCTGATCAAGGATTTAAGTAGAGTGAGGAAAATTAATCTCTTCCATGAATGGCAATGTCTTCAAGGAGGTGGAGGGTAGATAGTGTCAGGAAAGTAATGGAAACACATGCCATGAGGATGAACAAATTTGGCTAGACTCAGACCCAGCCAGCTCACAAACACTATTAGTTGTGTTGGGATCCTAAATCAGGAAGCCTTTCTGTGCCTCCTTGGACATCTGTAGCTTCTAAAGGGGAAAATCATAGGATGCTTTGAGATTCTGAGTTTATGTTTGTTTTATTGAGTATTAATTTTTAAAATTTTCTTCTGGTGGCAAATTTACACATAAATTTTCCAAGGTAACATGATTCATTTTGTTTCCCTCCCCCCTCCCAGAGTTGACAACCAATTCCACTGGGTTATACATGTATTAATTATTCTTAAAACCTGTTTCCATATTATTCATTTTTGTAGGAGAGTAATCTTATAAGACTAAAACCCCAAATCATATGCCCAAGTAAACAAGTGATAAATCAAGTTTTCTTCTGCATTTTTGCTCCAACAGTTTTTTCTCTAGATGTAGAGAGCGTTCTTTGTCCTAAGTCCCTCAGAGTTGTCCTGGATCATTTTATTGCTGTTAGCAGCAAATTATTACATTTGATCATACCACAGTGTTTCAATTACTGTGTATAATGTTCTCTTGGTTCTGCTTATTTCATCAGTCTATATTTGTCTGGTTCTTAAAGAAATCATCTAGTTCATTATTCCTTATTGTGAAAAGGGAATTATTTGTTCTCTTTGTCTAGTCTGAGTTTACACTTATAAAAAGGGAATCCTTTATTCTCTTTGCCTAGTTGGAGTTAACACTTTGGTTAACAATACCTTAAGTGTCCCTACTTAGTACCTAGATTATGAAGACAGGATTAACTCTCCTTTGTCTACCTTTTGATTGAATCAATACAAGCTTGAACTAGGTGGAGGAACTTGCAAACCACTTAGAGAATTCACACCCTCAGAAACTCAATGAGCCACAAAACAGTGAACCATTTTGATGAGAATTCACACCTCTGGAAGGTGAGAGATGGATCCCACAGACACTGCCCCCCTGGGAAGTGCTGGGCAATTTGGAAGCTATGATTGTTCATTGTGAAGAGGTGAGGGGACAAGAAGCCTGAATTTCTGGGGCTGGGGGGGTCAAGGTCAGCTTCAAGGTCAGGTAACTATTTCTTCTCTAAGTCTCCATAATCCTTGGGCTTGCCAAGTGGTATCTGTGGACAGGAACAGCAGAGAAGGAAGTGAATTTGTCAGTGCTTGGGTCTCTGCTAGACTGTCAACATCTAAGACAAAGCTAGGATATTGTGGTCTCACATACCACAGCTGCTCCCTACAGGCATTTGGGGCAAACTGCATTTGGATATCTGGTATTTGGGGAGGTTGGAGCACTATGTTCTAGAGCGAGCATTAGTAGGACAAATATGGGCACTCTGATGATTTGTTGGCAGACAATTTGCTGTGTCTCTGAGTCTGGAGTCTTTCCTACAGTTGTAGGAGCCCCTGATCCTGTCACCCTCAGTGCCATCATAAGTCTCTCTCAGGGAACTGGTGAGGGAGATCTGAGTTGAAAATTGCCCAAGCCTTGAGAAATTTAGCCAGGAAAAATGCCAAGGCCTCAGCTACAGACGGATAAACTTCGGACCTGTCCAAGATCCCAGCTACAGACAGATAAACTTTGGGACTGTAAGGATTAAAATTTAGGGGAGAGGGGGAGACTGAGGCAGGTAGAAATTAGTTTCTCTCTGCAAGGAATATATATATTTTTTAGAGGTTTATTAAAGGTTAAAGATTAAGAATATACAAGTAAGAAACATGTGCCTAGGCCAGAGGCCTAGACAAAATAACCTCACATGATGGAAGAGACGCCTCTGCTCCAAAAACGGAAGTCCCAAAAGCGCTGAGCCCTTCAAAAGCCTTTGCTTAAATATCTTCTCGATCTCGGCCCAGGTGAGATTACAAGGCATTCTCGGGGAAGTGGAGCAAAGGCTCATGGGGATTGTAGTCCTGTATTCGAGTCTATTTTTTACATCCCCCCGTGTGATCATTTGTGGAAAAATTAATTTTTCCCCAAAAGGATCATAAAAACATAATAAACTTAAAAGATTACAATAGTGTGAGGATAAGAGAAAAAAGAATAAAACCAATAATTTCTGAACACATTGACAAAAAGCCATTGGGGGCAGTCCCCTTTGGCATAAAAGTATACATACAAATAAATGTTCAATCAACCACACCCAAAGTTCAATTTTGTGCAACTTGTGGTCTGGAGGCCTCTTCATGGTGGCTTCTCCAACAGTTCAGTTTCTGAATTCAGGGAAGTAGCATCTTCTTTACCTAAAATTCTTCTCAAAAAGAATTTAAACTTTGCAATTTAAATAATGATATTTTTTTACATTCCCCCGTGTTGTGGGTGATTGAAAGATTCAGAATCAGTTAGGGATGCATGGCTGAGGTATGAGGTATATGAATCAATTGGCAAGAGATATTAAAAAGCCATCAGAAAATCCAAAAGAAAAGAAAAATTTCTGGATGAAAATATAGACTATCAAAGTCTTATGTGTAAAAATTCCAAGTAGAAGAAAAATAAATCTATAACAAGTCCTTCAATCAGGGCCCAATCAAAATGATCTAAGTAATGATGCATTTACCCAGTCAGTGCCAGGACTACAGAAAGGTACCACACTATGAGAGGCAGAAAAGGGGACCAGATTATAGGAGCCAAGGTTCCGGGAGCCAAGTTTGAGGTACTTGGTAGAATGTGGAACAAGGAAGACCTGCTTTTAACGCATGTTAAACAGCCGCAACCTTGAACCCCAAACACGTTCAAGCCCTCTTTGTCTAGGCTCAAAGTGAAATCAATTTCACCAGGATTGGTTGGTCTCTTTGACCTTATGCTCTATTGGCACTATGCAGTGGCTCTTTTGTGTATATCTTGTCCTGGAATCAAACAGAATCATTAAGCAAAGTCCCATAATTTATTTAAATAATTAGTGGCATCATTTTCATAGTCACAAGCTTTTTAGGGCATGCATTAGAAAATGTATCTTAAACTTGTAGCACTGAAAATCAAAAGGTTAAAGAAAATCTTAATACTGGTGACATGTGCTTCAAATATAAAAAGGAAAGAAAAAATAATTAAAAAACTGAAAAAGTATATTGCACATGCAAGAAAAATATAATAATAAAAGAGCTTTAAAAAATTCAAAAATATAGCTTATAACCATTGACACTCTGTGTCAGTTAAGAAAATATAAAATACAAGGCTTTCTCACCAAAAAATGAGATCCATTTCCTCTTTGTATCTGGCCATGATCACTGTGAGTAGAAGGCAAATGAATTGAACAAGGTTAACAATTTTTTCATCTTTAAAAATACAGTAGTACAAATATGTAGATATCAAAATCCCCAAAATTCTCAATAGCCCAATTAATTACAATAGCAAACAAACACACTTTCATATTTCACATAAGTTGCTGTGTGACATTTTTAAAACCTATGAATTGATGGACATTTGTCACAATTTTTACAAATGTAGCAATCCTTCAACCTTGGTAATAAACATATTTTTTTTTAAACAAAGTAAAACTCATCTTGGGTTTAGAACATAATCAAGAAATCTATATATCATTCTGGTGCAAGTAAAGTAGTGAGCTGAAGAGTATAAATAAAGGGTGCTCCTTTTGGAGGCTTTTCCCAAGGGTACAAATGCCCTGAAATTAACTGCCCAACTTCCATTCACATGTGGGAAGGTTGGGGGTTATAAAATACATTTCACTTCAGCTACTAGAATGGGCCTTACCTCGTGGTAGGGGCAGGCAAAAATAACCAGATTGTTAAAAAAAAAATTCCAAAAATCATATTTAAAAAACCCTTAAAATCAAATCATTTGAGGTATTTAGCACATTAAAATTCCAAAGGTTGTTAATACAATTATAACCAGTTCTGAAGTCCATCTATCCTCAGCAAAATAGAAAAAAGCTGTTTTTTCATATATGGGCTTATTCACAACAATATTTGTTCAACACAGTTATAGGGGGAAAACAACAGAATTTCAAAACTCAGTACATTCAAAATAAATTCAATCAACCTTCAGTTCAAGCAGAATAATATTGAATCCAGTAATATATGAACTTAAAATCACAAAGTTAAACCTTAAACAAAAAATGCAATAGAATACAGAGATTTTTTTATAAACCATTGGAGTCTGAAATGCCTTAGAGCCTTTAGTCTCTTCAAAGTTCCTTGGGTTGTTTTTTCTTGTTTGTTTGTTTTTAATTATCCATTTAAATGTCTATTGTCCGAAGGTAGAGTAGTAAAGGCTAGGCTATGGGGTTCAAGGGATCCGTCCAGGGCCCCACAGCTGGGAAGCATCAGAGGCCAGATTTTAACTAGAGACCTCCCGTCTCTGGGCCTGGCTTCCAGTTCGCTGGGCCACCCATTTTCCTCCCCAAAGTTAAAGTTGAATCTTTGGGCTCAGTCTGCTCCCAGACAGGCAGGTAAAATCAATGAAACTGCCAGAAGAGTCAAAAATCCTTTTAAACAGCCCATTGCTATTAAGTTTCTGTTTGAAAAGATCTGTTTCTTCTCTTTAGTCTTTTCTGTCTTTCCCCTCTCTGATACCCCAGCGGCCAATACCCCCAGCCACGTGGAGGCTTAGCCTAAGGGAAAATTGCCCTTTCTCCTTTCCCTCTGGTCTCTCCCCTCCGCCCACGTGGCCAATACTGTTACCAGCTGGTCGCAATGAGTCCTCAGTAATCTGCTCCAAGGATCTGGGTGATGAGCCGGCTGGGGTTGTGCTCGAGGGTCTGGGGCGCAGAAATAGGAAGGCAGCGGGCTGGTGAGAGGCCAGGAGCTGGAGCTGGAGCGGCTGCGGGGGGTGGGCAAGGCCGGGACCAGGTACCAGGTGAGGACAATCAGGGCTGCAGGCTGAGGCAGGAAGCGGCGGGGCCGAGCCAGGTGGGGTGGGCAGCAGGTCCGGAGCCCGTAGCAGCTTTGTGAGGGAAGAAAACCTTGGCCAGAGAGTTATGGCTCAAAAAAATTTCTAGGTACTAGATATTAAAAGTGAATTTAAGATCAGAAAAGAAATCAGAAGATTGAAAGTTCTTTTTTTCCCGTAGTGGCTCGCCAACTGTAAGGATTAAAATTTAGGGGAGAGGGGGAGACTGAGGCAGGTAGAAATTAGTTTCTCTCTGCAAGGAATATATATTTTTTTTAGAGGTTTATTAAAGGTTAAAGATTAAGAATATACAAGTAAGAAACATGTGCCTAGGCCAGAGGCCTAGACAAAATAACCTCACATGATGGAAGAGACGCCTCTGCTCCAAAAACGGAAGTCCCAAAAGCGCTGAGCCCTTCAAAAGCCTTTGCTTAAATATCTTCTCGATCTCGGCCCAGGTGAGATTACAAGGCATTCTCGGGGAAGTGGAGCAAAGGCTCATGGGGATTGTAGTCCTGTATTCGAGTCTATTTTTTACAGGACCAAGGTCCCAGGTGCAAAAAGACCTGGCAACTTTCCAACAAGGGCATGTGACAGATAAAGAACTGGAAGGAGGAAGGAAGGGGGGCTATTCATGCTGAAAAGTATTTAAGACTGAATCTTCAGGAAGGAACTCAGAACTCTTTTGGCTGAGTTCCCACTAGTGCGCATTAGTTCAATAAATGGCCCTTTCTTTGCCTGATTGCATTGTCCATGGGTCTTCCTTGATGGTGGGTGAAATCCCGGACCTTAACATTTGGGGGCTCACCCGTCTCCCCCACCTTGGAACCCCCCAGACAGGAAGGCCTAAGGCACTGCCTTGGACCAGACCTTCAGGTGAGCTGAGTGTGGTGTGACAATGTGTGCGACTGGAGTGACCAAATGTGTATGGGGGAGACAAGGACCCTCGATGAGCATAAGGCTTAGTGGAGCATTCATTCTTGCGATTTGTACAAGAGCTCCTATGCCAAGCTCCGGGGCCCGCCTCTTTCTAAGGTGAGGGGCTTTTTAGCCCCACAGCATTGGTCTGACTCTCCCAACTGTTTCTGAGTGTGGACTTTGTAATTTCTGCAGGTCTTTATTCTTCGATCAGGTAAAGTCAAACTTGAAGTGGGCTGGCATTACACCAAAGCAACTAGAACTCGCTGCCACTGACAGAAGCAGCTGGCAAACCCACATTAACCATGCTGCCGCCACCTTTGAAGACGAACGACGTCGACGTCTTGCTGCTGCGCTTGAACACTGACACCAGGCCACAACCGCACCTCCTGTAACAACTGGTGTCCCATCCTCCATGTTCCACAAACTCTGCACCTCAGTCTTACATCAATAGATGATAATGCACAAAGACAATTGTCATTCTCGGTCACCAAGAGACTACCACTACTGGTTAAAGAAGGATAGGCCAGGGTTGCTAAGTAATAAAATCTAAGTCAAGGCCAGCAGCCTTGGGATAAAGCTATTAACCTCTTATGTGGCAAACAATAGCCAAAGAGTGGGTAGGGTGTTAAAAATGGCATATATGTGTAAATGCTTGCTCAGAAATTTATGACTGTTATGTGAATTGCTACTAAAATGTGTTTTGGGTTACCAATTAACAATTGAAGTGGGGATGGTTGTTTGACTTATGATGGTAAAAGCATGTTAGAGAAAGTGGGGAGGTATGTTGGATGCGAATTCGGGAGAAAAAGGGACTTTGATCTAAAGTCCATAAAACTTTATTTTTTAATTTTTATTTGGTCATTTCCAAACATTATTCATTGGAAACAAAGATCATTTTCTTTTCTTCCCTCCCTCCCTCCCACCACCACTCCCATAGCCCACACACAATTCCATTGGGTATCACATGTGTTCTTGATTCACACCCATTTCCATGTTGTTAGTATTTGCATTAGAGTGTTCATTTAGAGTCTCTCCTCAGTCACATCCCCTCCACCCCTGTAGTCAAGCAGTTGCTTTTCCTCGGTATTTTTACTCCCACAGCTTATCTTCTGCTTGTGGATAGTATTTTTTAGATCCCTACAGATTGTTCAGGGACACTGCATTGGCACTATTGGAGAAGTCCATTACCTTCGATTGTACCACAAAGTATCAGTCTCTGTGTACAATGATTTCCTGGTTCTGCTCCTTTCACTCTGCATCACTTCCTGGAGGTTGTTCCAGTCTCCATGGAATTCCTCCACTTTATTATTCTTTTGAGCACAATAGTATTCCATCACCAACATATACCACAATTTGTTCAGCCATTCCCCAATTGAAGGGCATCCCCTCATTTTCCAATTTTTGGCCACCACAAAGAGTGCAGCTATGAATATTCTTGTACAATTCTTTTTCCTTATTATCTCTTTGGGGTACAAGCCTAGTAGAGCTATGGCTGGATCAAAGGGCAGACAGTCTTTTCTTTTATCACCCTTTGGGCATAGTTCCAAATTGCCTCCAGAATGGTTGGATTAATTCACAACCCCACCAGCAATGAATTAGTGTCCCTACTTTGCCACATCCCCTCCAGCATTCATTACTTTCCATAGCTGTTATGTTAGCCAATCTGCTAGGTGTGAGGTGATACCTCACAGTTGTTTTGATTTGCATCTCTCTGACTATAAGAGATGTAGATCACTTTTTCATGTGCTTATTAATAGTTTTGATTTCTTTATCTGAAAACTGCATATTCGTGTCCCTGGCCCATTTATCAATTGGAGAATGGCTTGATTTTTTTTGTACAATTGATTTAGCTCTTTGCAAATTTGAATTAAACCTTTGTCAAAGGTTTTTATGAAGATTGTTTCCCAATTTGTTGCTACCCTTCTGATTTTGGTTACATTGGTTTTCTTTGTACAAAAATTTTTTAATTTGATGTAGTCAAAATGATTTATTTTACATTTTGAGACTCTTTCTAAGTCTTGCTTGGTTTTAAAATCATTCCCTTCCCGAAGTACTGACAGGTACACTATTCTGTGTTCACCTAATTTACTTATAGTTTCCTTCTTTATGTTCAAGTCATTCACCTTATATATGTTATAAATATTTATATTCTTATATTTATAAATATATTTTATTTATATATAATATATATTAAATATATTTATAAATATAAAAATCACCTTATATATTATAAATCTGAATTTATCTTGGTGTAGGGTGTGAGGTGTTGAGCCAAACCTAATCACTCCCACATTGTCTTCCAATTTTCCAAGCAGTTTTTAATCAAATACTGGATTTTTGTCCCAAAAGCTGGGGTCTTTGGGTTTGTCAAAGACTGTCTTACTGAGGTCATTTACGCCAAGTCTATTCCACTGATCCTCCTTTCTGTCTCTTAGCCAGTACCAAATTGTTTTGATGACCACTGCTTTGTAATATAGTTTGAGATCTGGGACTGCAAGTCCTCCTTCCTTCATTTTTTTCATGATATCCCTGGATATGCTTGATCTTTTGTTCTTCCAAATGAACTTAGTTATAGTTTTTTCTACTTCAGTAAAGAAGTTTTTTGGTAGTTCAATGGGTATGGCACTAAATAAGTATATTAATTTGGGTAGGATTGTCATTTTTATTATGTTAGCTCATCCCACCCATGACCAATCAATGTTTTTCCAATTGTTTAGATCTAGTTTTAGCTGTGTGGAAAGTGTTTTGTAGTTGTGTTCATATAGTTCCTGTGTTTGTCTCAGCAGATAGATTCCTAAGTATTTTATATTGTCTAGGGTGATTTTGAATGGGATTTTGCTTTCTAATTCTTTCTGCTGAAATGGGTTGGAGATATATAGAAATGTTGATGACGTATGCGGGTTTATTTTGTATCCTGTAACTTTTTTCTTTTTCTTCTCTAATTGCTACTGCTAGTGTTTCTAGTACAATGTTAAATAATAGAGGTGATAATGGGCATCCTTGTTTCACTCCTGATCTTATTGGAAAGGCTTCTAGTTTATCCCCATTGCAGATGATGTTTGCTGATGGTTTTAGATATATACTGTTTATTATTTTTAGGAAAGGCCCTTCTATTCCTAGACTTTCTAGTGTTTTCAATAGGAATGGGTGTTGTATTTTATCAAAGGCTTTTTCTGCATCTATTGAGATAATCATGTGATTTTTGTCAGTTTGCTTGTTGATATTGTCAATTATGTGGATGGTTTTCCTAATATTGAACCATCCTTGCATTCCTGGTATGAATCCTGCCTGGTCATAGTGGATGACCCTTGTGATGACTTGCTGGAGGCTTTTTGCTAGTATCCTATTTAAGATTTTTGCATCTATATTCATTAAGGAGATTGGTCTATAGTTTTCTTTCTGTTTTTAATCTGCCTGGCTTTGTGATCAGTACCATGTTTGTGTCGTAGAATGAATTTGGTAGAACTCCTTCTTGGCCTATTCTGTCTAATAGTTTGTTTAATATTGGGATTAGTTGTTCTTTGAATGTTTGATAGAATTCATTTGTGAATCCATCTGGATCTGGGGATTTTTTTCTTAGGGAGTTCTTTGATGGCTTGTTAAATTTCTTTTTCTGAAATGTGGTTGTTTAGGTAATTTATTTCTTCTTCTTTTAGTCCAGGCAATTTATATTTTTGTAAGTACTCATCCATATCACCTAGATTGCCATATTTGTTGCCATATAATTGGGCATAGTAGTTTTTAATGATTGCCTTATTTTCCTCTTCATTAGAGGTGAGGTCTCCTTTTTCATCTTAGATACTGTCAATTTGGTTTATTTCTTTCCTTTTTTTTAATTAGACTGACTAGTACTTTGTCTATTTTATTTGTTTTTTCAAAGTACCAGCTTCTAGTCTTATTTATTAAATCAATAGTTCTTTGACTTTCAATTTTATTAATTTCTCCTTTGAGTCTTAGGATCTCTAATTTAGTCTTCATCTGAGGATTTTTAATTTGTTCGCTTTCTAATTTTTTAATTTGCATCCTCAATTCATTGAACTCAAGTATATAAATTTTCCCCTGAGTACTGCTTTGGCTGCATCCCATAAGTTTTGAAAGGATGTCTCATCATTGTAATTTTCTTCAATGAAGTTATTAATTGTTTCTACGATTTGTTCTTTAACTAACCGGTTTTGGAGAATCATATTGTTTAATTTCCAATTAATTTTTGATTTACCTCTCCATGTTCCCTTACTATTTATTATTTTCATTGCATTGTGATCTGAGTTGCATTTGTTATTTATTATTTCTGCTCTTTTACACTTGTTTGCAATGATTTTATGACCTAATACATGGTCAATTTTTGTAAATGTACCATGTGCTGCAGAAAAGAAGGTATATTCCTTTTTGTCCCTATTTATTTTTCTCCACATGTCTACTAACTCTTAATTTTTCTAAGATTTCATTCACTTCTCTTACCTCTTTATTTTTTGGTTTGATTTATCTAGTTCAGATAGAGGAAGGTTCAGGTCTCCCACTAGTATAGTTTTTCTATCTATTTCGTCCTTGAGTTCCTCTAGTTTCTCCTTTAGAAATTTGGATGCTCTGCCATTTGGGGCATACATGTTGAGTACAGATATTTCCTCACCCTCTATACTGCCTTTTATCAGGATGTAATTACCTTCCCTATCTCTTTTAACTAGATTTATTTTTACTTTGGCTTTGTCGGATATCATGATTGCAACTCCTGCCTTCTTTTTGTCAGTTGATGCCCAATTGATTTGGTTTCACCCTCTTACTTTCGCCCTATGTGTATCTACCTTCCTCATATGTGTTTCTTGTAGATAGCATATGGTAGGGTTTTGGACTCTAATCCACTCTGCTATTCACTTGTGTTTTATGGTTGAGTTCATTCCATTCACATTCAGAGTTATGATTACTAGCTGTGTATTTCCCAGCATTTTGATTTCTACGCCTTTACCTGCCTTTTCTTCTTTCACTATTTCCTTCTACACCAATGTTTGCTTTTGAACAGTCCCCCTTGTTCCCACCCTTATTTTACTTCCCTTTATACCCCCCTCCCTATTTATCCCCCCTTATTTTCCCTGTAGTCTTTCTAAAATTAACCCCCCTCTCCCTCCCTCTCTTGTACTACTTCCCTCCCCACCAGACCGTTTGTTAGCCTTCTACTCCCCTATAGGGTGCAAATCTATTCTCTGCCCCCAATGGATTGGATTGTTTTTCCCTCTTTGAGTCACTTTCAAAGCACGTAAAAGTTGAGTATTTCCTGTGTCTAACCTCTTTACCCTTCCAGTATATTGATGTTCTCCCCCCTCCCACCATGAGCGTCTTTATGACATATAAATCTACCCCCATTTGTTTCTTTTCTCATTTCTTTTAATATTAACCTATTTTTAAGCTCTAGTTATATATATATGCATACTCATGCGTATGTATTTTTGCATGCATATATCTATATATGTCTTGTCCTTTCATCCTATACACTTTGTTGCTGTTCCCTCTAAGTATACTTCTTTTTGCTGCCCAGCTAATAACAACAGTTTTTAAGAGTTACCAATGACCTCTTTTCTTATAGGGATACATATCATTTTAACTTATTGAGTCTCTTTAAAATTTTTTTTGTTTTTCTTTTCCCCCCTCTTTTTTAATTACCTTTGGGGTGATTCTCTTGAGTTCTGTGCTTGGACATCAAATTTTCTGTTAAGGTCTGGTCTTTTCTTTACGAATTCTTGAAATTCTTCTATTTTGTTGAATGACCATACTTTCCCCTGTAAGAATATAGTCAGTTTTTTGGGGGGTAGTTGATTCTTGGTTGTAGACCTAGTTCCCTTGCTTTCTGGAATATCGTATTCCATGCCTTTATTTTTTTCAGTGTGGATGCAGCCAAATCCTGAGTTATCCTCACTGTGGTTCCTTGGTATCTGAATGACTTCTTCTTGGCAGCTTGTAATATCTTTTCTTTGGTCTGATAGTTCTTGAATTTGGCTATAACATTCCTGGGTGTTGTCAGTTGGGGATTAAGTACAGGAGGTGATCTGTGGATTCTATCAATCTCCACTTTTCCCTCTTGTTCAAGGATTTCAGGGCAGTTTTCTTTAATAATTTCCTGTAATATAATGTCCAGGCTTTTTCTTTTGTCATGGTCTTCTGGTAGACCAATAATTCTTAAATTGTCTCTCCTTGAACGATTTTCCAAATCCTCTGTTTTGTGAGTGAGATGCTTCATATTTTCCTCAACTTTTTCATTCTTTTGGTTTTGTTTTATAGTGTCTTGCTGCCTTGTGAGGTCACTCGATTCTAGTTGTTGTATTCTGGTTCATAAAGACTGGATTTCATCCTTGGTTTTTTGGTCATCCTTTTCCTTTTGGTCGGATTTTCTTTGCAGGTCATCTTTCATCTTCTTTACCTCATCTTTCATCTGCTTTGCCTCATCGTTCATCTCCTTTGCCTCATTTTCCAGCTGGTTGATTTTGGCTTTCAAGACACTATTTTCTGTTTCCAGATGACTTATCTTAGTTTTTAAGTTCTTTTCCCAATTGTCTTCAGCCTCTCTTAATTGTGTTTCGAATTGCATTTTGAGTTCTTCCAAAGCCTGTATCCAATTCACTGGGATTTCTGATTTTTCCTTTGCTGGGTCCTCCCCGTCTGTTTCATTCGCTCTTTGCTCATTACCTGTGCAGAAGCTGTCTATTGTAATTTCTTTCTTCTTTTTCTGTTGTTTGCTCGAGTTTACCCCTTCTTTGCTCCCTGTATTTGGCTGTGCTCTTGCTCCTCTCATTTTGTTTTGGTTTTGGGGCTGTCAGTCTCCCCTCTTGGAGCTTTGTCAGATCTCTTGGTACAGTCTGTAGGGGAGGAATGTTAGCTTCCCTGTCCTCTGGAGGCTTTTGATTGGATTGAGTTCAACTGGGTTGGGCTGTATGTGGTATGAAGCTCTGAGGCTCTGAAGACTCCTGGAAGGCTGGGCCTCCCAGGCTCTCGCCAGTTCTCTCCAGCGGCTTCTCTGCTGTCCACAAGTGCCTTTGCTGGCCTCCCTAAACTCTGAGGAGTTCTGATGGGATTATGTTTAACTGGATTGGTCTGGATGTGCCCTGAGGCAACAGTGAGACTGGAGCCCAATGGAGGACCCAGCCACGGCCTGTTTCTCCCTGGCTTCCTCCTCACTGTCCAAGCTGGATGCTCCGGAGCCCAGTGCCCTGCTGCTCCCAAGGTAGACCCTGCAAACCTTTGCCCGCTCAGAGGTTCCCGCTGCTGCTGGGGGCTCAGCCCTCTGGGTTGTGGGGGAGGGGTCCTGGGACCTTCGCTCTGTCTTCCCCTTAGCCCTGAGTATTCTCGGATTCTGGATTTTGGGGGGGGGCGTACCTTTTGATTTGAGTCCAGAAGGAGGGTTCCCCGCTTTTGTCGTGTTGTTCAGATTGAATTTCAGTGCCCTAAGAGCATTCAGTCTGTATTGGTTAAGGAAGGGTCTTCCATGAGGTCTGAACTTTTGCTGCTTGCTAAGCTTCCATCTTGACTCCACCTCCATAAAACTTAAGTATGTGGATTTGTAAAGGAAAAATGGAAGGTGTGTTCTGCTTTTTAAGCAGAGGGTTTTGAAGGAACAGAAAAGGAGAGAGAAGGTGAAAGAGAACAGATGAAAGTTCTGCTCTCATAATTGGATCTTTTAACTTAGGGATAATATATAAAGCAATGTATGTGGGAAAATCACACATGGTTCTTTAATTTCTCTGGACAGTTACCCTGAAGTGATTCCTGCATAGCCTTGTCTTAGCCTTTCAAATGGCCTAGGTCCAGGAGATGATACAGACCTGATTTATAGGGAAATACTTAATTCAGCACTCATGTGACTACACTGTGATGTGTAAATACATGAAAATAATTGAGTGATCAGCCTTGTAGGGATATCAAAGGCTTGTCTGGGGGTATGGAGATTTGTTTCTGGATTGCTGATAAGCAGACTTTCTCTCAGCTGAAATGGGGGAAACTTGTCTTTTAAGGAGAAAGAAGGCTTCTGGGACCCAGTGGCAAGTGCTCTAAAGAGAGAAAAAGTCCTAGGATGGTTATAGAGAAGGCGGCCCAAGGTTCACTTTGAACTGAATTTTCCTGACCATCCTCAAATGAAACAACAATGGCAGTGACAGCCTTGCTTGGTGTGTCTTTTGTGACTTGGAGATATTTTCCCTTTCTGGACCTTCCTTTGTGACAATTCCCATGATCAGTACATAATGCAAATTGTGATATTAAAGTTTCTATTTCCTCAAACAACCCTAATAATTGGGAATTCTCAAATTGTTAGGTATATGCTTTAAGATATAGGTGGAGTTTATTCCTAGATGGCTTGTATTTGTAGCTTTAATTTACCACAGTTGAAGTTTGGTTCTTGATCTTGGAAATATAGCTCAAAGCTTTCTTGATTTCCCCAGCCTCTGGGGTAAGGAAATACATCTGTAAGATATTGTTACTCCAGTGTTTATAGATGTTATAGTTAGTGTATATTTTGCAATGGGATATTCTTTAACAGAAATATCACATACCAGCTCTGCAAACAACTCAGGAATCCAATTTTTTCCTAAAGGGATCTGTTCCTGTCAGAAGATGATTTCTGAAGATGAAGTCTGTTGGTTAAGATACCCAAATGCAAATGTGTGATGTTCATTGCTATTGTATTAATATCCTGTTCCCATCTGCTATTTGCCCCAGTACACTTCTATTTTAGGGGCTGACTTCCCCTTGTGACCATTCTGCCAATCGGGGGAAGCAGTGGCTGGACACCCTTCAGATCTCCAAGCAGTTCTCCACCGACCTGGGACCCTGGAATTCACTGAGGATGTGCCCCTAAAGACACTGTGTCTGTAGCCTGTCCCTCCCCCTCTTATTCCACTCCCTCTCTCTCCTAACCATAGGCAAGTATAGCTATACACCCATTCTCAGCACTGAAGACGATACAGAAGATTTGGACTTTGCCTTTTTCCCTTTAGATACTTGGAGAGAGGAGGGGGTAGGATGGCAGGGGGCACTGAACCAGGTGGGGCCTGAGATTCTGGCCCTCTGGGAGGCTGTGTAGTTCCCCTATGGATGGCTGGGCCTGCTAGATGGCAGGACTCACCAGAAGCAGTGGGGAGACAGCTAGCAAAAAGAATGCGAGGCCTTTTGCCTGAATGCCTCCTATAACATCTCACAGGGAAAAAGCCCCTCCCCCTCCCCACCCCCCCCACCCCACCCCCGCAGTGCCACTGGAGCGTGACACACCCTGGAAACCCGGGCTATGGCTTAACCCTTTCTGCAGTGATCAGGCGGGGCAACTGTGTAGCAGGAAAATCCAGCCACCCCGACCCCCCCCTTGGCTCAACCACAGAGTATCTCTCAACCACCTTATCCCACCCACAGGAGTGCACTGGCTGTGCTCCCGTTCTGGCCTACAGCCCTGTGTCTCCCCTAACTCCCTCACTGCCCTCTATGAGTTCTGCACCCCCGTCACAATAGTTCCCCGAGTGACCTACTATGCTGAGCAGGACCTCATTTTCCTTAAGGAGGGGGGCCTCTGTGCAGCCTTGGGTGAGGAATGCTGCTTCTATGTTAACCACTCGGGATTATTAGGGACTCCCTGAGCAAGCTACGAGAAGGTCTAGAAGCCCGACGGAAGGAGAGAGAAACTGCTGGCCCCTGGTACGCCCACCTTTTCAATTCTTCTCCCTAGTCAAGTCCCTCATAGGATCACTCATAATCTTAACCCTACTCTTACCATTTGGCCCCTGCATTTTCAACCACCTTGTTCGGTTCATGAAAGACCAGCTGAGTGCCATCCAGATGTTGGCTCTCCAACAACAGTACCGACCCCTAGCGAGCACCAGGCTGAGAGCCACGAGCTGCCTCAGTGGGCAGGTTTTCCCTCTGCCCCCTAAGAGAAAAAGAAGTTGGAAATGAGGGAGATCTGAGTTGAAAATTGCCCAAGCCTTGAGAAATTCAGCCAGAAAAAATGCCAAGGCCTCAGCTACAGACATAAACTTCGGGACCAAGGTCCCAGGTGCAAAAAGACCCGGTAACTTTCCAACAAGGGACTGCGACAGATAACGAACTGGAAGGAGGAAGGGAGGGGGGCTGTTCATGCTGAAAAGTATTTAAGACTGAATCTTCAGGAGGGAACTCGGAACTCTATTGGCTGAGTTCCCACTAGCGCCCATTAGTTCAATAAATGGCCCTTTCTTTGCCTGATTGCATTGTCCACAGGTCTTCCTTGGTGGTGGGTGAAATCCTGGACCTTAACACTGGAACTGGACTGAGATATCATTAAGATGAACCTTGAGATTCATGTTTAACCTGGAGAAGAGAAGGCTCAGGGATTAGGGGAGGGCATGAGTCTGAATTTAAAGTCTCTGAAGGGCTGTTAAGTTGGAGAGTAATAAGTCTTTTTCTACTTAGAGTCAGAGGGAAGAAGTAGATGCAGGTGAGATTGGGGAAATTTTAAAGGGGTATATTTAGATTTGATGTTGAGAAAGACTTTCTCAGAGTGAGAATTAACCAAAAGTGTCTAGGTTGCCTGAAGAAGTAGTAGGATTCCCCTCCAAGCAAAGATTGTATGGCACCTTTGCTACTGTATTTTAGTTGTATTATTTTTTATCATGGATTGATTGAGTCATTGTCCCTTCCAACTATTCATTTCTTAGGTTCACTGGGTCTTAGAATATTCTTGAATGACCTGATTTTTACTCAGTTGGAAGAGCACTGACCATGTAATGTTGCTTTGAGGCAGCATTCTGGTTTCTACCTAGAGGTGGAATGGGATTCTTTCCATCTCCAGCCTCCAAAGAAAGTTTGGACTTTAGATCTTATATTGCCAATCTTGTGACTTCCTGTTATCTCATGTCATGAAGAAATTTAAAAAATAATTTTAGAGGATTGTAAAGGTTTTTACACTAAGGTTCAAAAGGTTTTCACACTGAGGTTCAAAAGACACAGTTTTCTGGAACTAGGATTTGGTAGGCTTAATGTTCTCTGCCTTCTCATAACTCATCTAAGAAATTGGGTTCCATTCTGGGAACCATTTTTTTAAAAGAAATACTGGAAAACTATTGCAATGAAGATGAGTTAGGACCTTTGCTAGCCTTTTCTGCAGAGGATATGTCATGTGTGCTTAAGAGCAATGACTGGATTCTATAAAAGGGAATTCTTTGTTCTCTTTGACTTTACTCTTGTGAAAGGGAATCCTTTGTTCCCTTTGTCTGTTTTGAGTTAACAATAACTTAAGTACCACTACTTAGATTGTGAAGACAGGATTAACTCTCCTTTGCCTACTTTTGAATTGAATCAACAAAAGATTGAACACCCTACTTAGTACTAGGTGAGAAGCTAGCAAGGTATTTAGAGAACTCACAAGTCACTTACTTAGCTCCACCCTTTTATCTCAGTCCCAAACTTGTGAACCCTTTTGATGAGTATTCACCCCTCCTGAAGGTGAGAGCTGGTTCCCACAGACACTGTCCCCCTGGGCAGTGCTAGACAATTTGGAAACTGTGATTGGCCCCTGTGAAGAGGGCAGGGACAAGAAATCACCATAAAAAGCCATGAATCCTGCAGCTTGAGACAATCTTGTGGAGATAGTCTCCTGACTGGAAAGAGTCTTCTAGGGAGCTGAAATGATTAAAGTTTTTCTTTTTTTTTTTAACTGTTAAACTTTAATTGAAAAAGAACCTGAGCTCCAGCCAGCCTGAAACTGACTAAACCACTCAAACCCCAATGTCTGAGTCAAAGATACCTCCTAGGCGCAGGATTGGTCCTTATATAGACCAATCCCATATCCAGAAGTAAGGAGATATGGTCCCTCCCCTGCAAGGGATTGATTGGTCCATTCAAGACCAATCCTATACCAGGAAGTAGAGGTGAGGGACCCCTGGGAGCATGCTGGGGAATGCAGTCCCCAGCCAGGATATTTTTTAAAACCCAGAGTTCAACCACACCCCAAGGTTCATTCTTGATCTTGATGTAATGTAGGTTTTCTGGCATCTTTCTGTAACAGTTCATTCTCTTTGAATATTCATCAATCGTCCCCCATGAATTTTGTGTTAAAATCAGAGTAATACCAAAGAAATGAGCTTAGCTGGAGACTGTGGCTTGGATCCTAGGCTTGGAGGTTGGCTTCAACTTGGACTCACTCCTGGATCACTTCCTAGAGTAAGTGAAAGGCTGACTCCTTTCCTAGTTTCTGGAGAGATTAGATTCCATCTTGGAGGGAGCTTCATGATTATTCACTACTGGCCTTCCTGGTTGAGAGCAAATTAATCTCTGCCTGGATTATGATAGGATAGATAACTTTTCTATCCCCTTCACATTTCTCTACTTTACTGTTTCCTTTCTATTTTGTCAATAAATTTTTGATTCGAGATATAATAAATATTGGTGACCACAAAATTTCATAAAATTATTGTCCAACCATTAATTTTCACCTTTACAAATCCAAATGAAGGAAATTTTTGCTTTTATCAAGAGTATCTTACCATGAAGAGTTTTTAAGACTGAATTGAATCATGAGGAATAAGTGATTAGAGAGCTTCTCAGCTCAGACTTCATCATCTCTCTGTTTTCACTCCTCTTAGCTAGTCCTTTACACCCAAATCCCTGAGCTTTTCCTACCCAGATGCCAACTTACACCCTTCCTTTTCCCTGATCCAACACATGAACTTCTTACCCTTGTGGTCAAGGGGAGCCTTTGGCTGGAAATGACTGAGAAGGTTGGTAGGAAGAAGAGATCGTGCACTTTGGATTGAATATAGGGAGATCAGGATGTGAAGATATGAATTGGCCTATGTATGTGCCTGTATGTGAGAGTGTTCTAGGCATACTCACTTCTAAAAGTACTTATTAAGGATTTCCTATGTGCACAGCCCTGTAATATCTATAAGTGTTGGGGGAAATACATTGTGATATGACTGAACAATGCCTGTAAGAAGGATATGCTGAATACAAGGATCATTTTATGTCAGCTTTTCTAAAGGAATATCCTACCTTGGTGGCAAACTTGGAAGTCACCCACATCCAAATGGATATTGTGTTGTGTGCAGGTGGAAAATTTGCCACACCTGAGCTAAATTTCCAGCATCTTTTTAAGTTACCTCTTCATTTTACATACAGAGGCTTGGGAGATGAATTTGGCTGAGACCCACACTGCAAAGCTCTCTTGGAGCTTGGGTTTTTTGGTAAAGCACAGCAGCTGTGGGTCTGTCTGGCTCTGAACTCTGGTCACTTGGCTGAATTAACCCCTTTCTTACTCACTTTATTATTATTAAATGCTATATAATAAATACTTTTAGTATTTATTCATCTTTAATCTGACAATTAATTGGCAAACCATGATGGGATACAGAATTTGAAAGTGAGTAAGAGAAACCCAGGTTTCTTCTCCTGCCATGGGCTCCCCTTTTTCCTCTCCCTTCTCCCCTCTCCTTTCTCCCTTCAGGAAACCCTTCTGAGCTTTCCAAGGCTCATTGCCTACACCTGCACAGTAGTAGTTTCTAGAAACACATCCTGACACACTCAAAATGGCCGGGTGGGTCCCCTGAGAATGAATAACTACAACTTCCTTCTAGTTTTTAGGGTTAAGCATGAGAAGTTGAGTTTATAGTATTATCTCTCAAGAGCCCCCACCAACACGCTTCTCATTAACAATTATCTACCACCTTTATGCTAAATACACTGATAATTTTACATTAGTAGTTCTGAAGTTCTCTGATCTTCTGAGGGATATCCTTTTGACTTAATGTGTTATATTGCAAATCCCCCACACCAGAATGAGTATGAAAAAAATGTGTCTTCCTGACACTGCTGAACTCACATTTACTTGTTGCAGAAACCCAACTCTAAAGGATTCCTCTGTGGGACAGAGCTAAACTACTTGGAATACGTACTCAAGTAATGCATGTTGACTTTATGTGTTTAGTCACCTCCAGAGAATGCCACCCTCAAAATAGGGGTCAACTGGTCTGAATGATAAATGTCCTTGTCCTCTGTAATCCCCCAGCCTCAGAATTCTTCTAGCTAAAATCCTTCTCCTTAAGGAGCAGAGAGAATGATTTCCCATCATGGAGTTCTGGGGATTATCTTCCTTTCCCAGGCAGTATTTGGAGTCCTGGGGAATTCCTTCCTATGTCTCTATATAGCCACACTTTCCTCACAAACCTTAAGTGGTGGCTTATAAACTTGATTATTATTCATCTGGCTTTGAATGCCAATGACCAACATAGCTTTGGAGGTGAAATATTTCCTGAATGACTTTGAGCCCAGAGTGGTCCTATATGTCCAAAATGTCAGCTGCACCACTGCCTGCTGTGTTGTTTCCAGGCTGTCACCTAGTCCTAGAGGCTCCCTCTTGGCCAGATTCAAATCTAGAGCCCTAAAGTATGAAAAGTATATGAAGTATAGAAAGAGCCCTGTGCCTCCTCTGCTGATCTGTTGACAATGATGTGCCCATCTGTGTTAACTCCTCTATTGCTCCTGGGAACCTTCTTTGGCAGATTATGTCATTATTTCTTCTCTTCAAGATGCAGTCTTTATGGGGTTGATGGTATGATTCTCCTGAAGAAACACCACCACAAGTCCAGCACTTGCTTAGGACTAACCTCAATCCCAGAATCTTCCCCCCAAAATCAGGACCTCCTGTGGCATTTAAGAGTTAATGCCTTAGTAAGAGTTAAAATGGTTGAGGTTGTAAACTGTAGTGAGTAAAATAGTGGAAGATATAAATTATAGTAGATATAAGAGTGGGTGAGTAAATTTGTGACCGCCAGGGAAATATTCCCAATTATGAATATACCCAAGTCAACTGGGTTTTATAGAGAATTTAATTAATAATACAATGAGGAATCAAAGAAAGAGAGAGAGAGAAAAGGAGGGAATAATGAGAAAGGGACAAGCCGGCCCTGGCCAGTCCTGGCCAACCCAGGCTAAGCCCTTAAGAGAAAGATCAGTCAGTCCTTAATCACTCACCACAAGATCTGTCCAAGCAAGAATATAGACACCAGTTCTGCCAGCCATCCTTCTTCAGAGAGGAATTCTTCTGACTGTCCTCAAGAGCCTCTCACAAGAGACTCCTTAGAGAACTGATCCAGCGAGAGTCCTCCTCAAGGGAGCTTCAGCCAGAGACTGTCCCAGCTAGAGTCCTCCTCAAGGGAGTTCCAGTCATAGACCCTTTCTTGAAAGACCTCCTTAGAGATTGTCTCTCAAGAGCCTGTATATCTCAAGAGCTTTTTTTTCTTAAGAGATTCCTTTTTCTTATATAGGGGGTTTTCTCCTATGTCACCTCTGAATTCACAGCTGAGTCGACTAATCCCTTTAGTAAGTTTGAACCAGAAAATACACAGCTGAGTCGACTAATCCTTTTAGTAAGTCACACCTGAGTAGGTTAGAATCTTTGAGGAAGTTTCTCACCTTTTTATCCTGGCAAGTTTGCAAGTTGCCTGACCTTAATAGGTACTTAGCACCCCATTTTATTAATTCTAAAAATAGGCATGGCTTAAGTATGGGTGTAAGCATTTCTCATTGTTCAGCAAGGAGTTTTCTCCCCTAAAACAGTCCTAAGTACAGGTGGAGTAGAGGTCCTCCCATTTCTGATCCAAGTAGAGTTCTCACATTTTAGATCTAAGTAGCTTCACTGTTTAAAATGGGGAATAGTTCCAATAGGGAATTTTCCCTATTTTCGATGCTGGTGGAGTTGGCTCTGTCGAGGACTTCCCAGTTGGTGATTCGGTCCTGCCATCAGATCCTCATGATTGAGCAGAGAGAGCGTTGGTGGAATTGCTCCAGCTGTTTCATGTGCTTCTGGTAGTGTCCATGTCTCGCAACCGTACAGGAGTGAGCTGAGGAGGACTGCGTTATACACTTTGAGCTTCGTCGCAGTGCTTACACCTCTGTGTTGGAGAACTTTGCAGCGCAGCCACCCGAGTGCCTGGATGGCCTTTTGGATCCTGGCACTGATCTCATGGTCTAGGGACCCGTCATTGGCAATGGTGCTGCCCAGGTGCTTGAAAGTGTTGATGTTAGAAAGCTGCGTGTCATCGATTGTAATGCACGGCTGGTTCGTTGGCCTCCCTGGTGCAGGTTGGAACAGCACCTCTGTTTTGCTGAGGCTGATAGTCAGGCCAAACAGTTTTGTTGCTGTAGAGAACCTGTCCACACTGGTTTGGAGATGATTTTCTTGGTGGGCCATGAGAGCACAGTCATCTGCGAAGAGAGCTTCCAGGATGACTCTCTCTGTTGTCTTTGTTTTTGCAGTCAGGCGGCGAAGGTTGAAGAGTGAGCCATCCAGTTGGTATTTGATGTAGACGTCCAGGTCTAGATCCATCACAGCATGTCGTAATACTTGGGTGAAAAATAAGTTGAATAGCACTGGAGTGAGGAAGCAGCCTTGTTTCACGCCATTGGAGATGTTGAAGTGATCGGAAGTCTCTCCACCAGATAGGACTTCCCCTGTCATGTTGACATGAAAGAGCTGGATCAGTTTGATGAATTTTGCTGGGCAACCGAGCTTGCTAAGGATCACCCACAATGTGTCCCTGTTCACTGGGTCTAACGCCTTTGTCAGGTCTATGAAGACAATGTAGAGACTCAGATTTGGCTCAAGGCATTTTTCCTGCATTTGCTTCACCGTGAAGACCATGTCGATGGTGCTGCGATCTGGTCAGAAGCCACATTGTGATTCAGGCAGGTTCTGCTCTGAAACAGATGACAGGAGTCTGTTGAGTATAACACAGTCAAGGATCTTTCCAGCAGTGGAGAGTAGTGAGATTCCTCTGTAGTTTTCATAGGCTGCTTGTGCGCCTTTGTTCTTGAATAGGGCTACGATGGAGGCATCTCTGAGTTCTGGGGGCAGGTCTTCCTCTTCTCATATGCTGGTCAGCACTATGTGGAATGCCTGAAGGGCCTTTCCATATAAGGCCTTGTACACCTCGGTTGGGATCCCGTCTTTACCAGGTGCCTTGCCTGCACTCATTTGTTTAATTGCTTTTTGGACTTCCTCTATTGAAGGAGGGATGTCAAGTTGTTCAATGGTGAGGTTTTGGGGGATCTGGTCAAGGGCACTTTGGTTGACTGAAGAAGGTCAGTTGAGAAGCTGACTGAAGTGTTTTTTCTACCTGTTGCTGATGCCTTTTTTATCTTTTATGAGAGTGTCACCATCATAAGATAGCAAGGGAGTGGTGGTGGGTTTTAATGGCCCATAGACAGTCTTGATGGCACTGAAAAATTGTTTGTAGTTTTTCATATCAGCAAAGTGCTGGATTTCTTCTGCCTTTTTTCCCCACCATTGGTCTTGCATCTTCCTGATCTCACACTGTGCTGTGGTTTGGAGAGACTTGAATCTGTTCTTTTTAGGAGCAGAGTTTGGGTTATTTTGCCACTCCATAAAGGCTTTGTTCTTTTTTGCTCAATAGGTCTTCAATAGCAGTGTTGTTTTCGTTGAACCAGTCCTGGTGGTTGCCTTGTTTGGGGTCTAGGACTGCCTTTGATGTTTCTTTCACTGCGTCTCTGAACTGCTTCCATTTCTCGGTTGAGCTTCCAGTGAGTGGTCCCTTGGCAGACAGCTTGTCGTCCAGGCAGGACTAGAATGTTTGCAAATAAGATGGATCTCTAAGACGACTCACGTTGTAAAATGCATGAACTGTCTGGGTGTGTTTTGGATGGCAAGGCGCAATGCGCATTTGAAGAGTCACTCTAACCAATCAGTGGTCTGTCCAGCATTCAGCTCCTCTCATGGCTCTGGTGATCTGTACATCCTGGATGTCTCGCCGGTGTACAATGATGTAGTCAATGAGATGCCACTGTTTTGATCGTGGATGCATCCATGTTGTTTTATATTGTTCACCATTCTGAACACAGGCTGTGTACAGAGTGAAAAATACATTCAGAAGCAAATGGTAACTATTTGACTGACCTCAGGAATGGAGCAGGTGCTCAGTTCCAACCTCCAGCCTACCTGGAAAGCTGCAGCAAAACAGCCAAGACAGGAATTCCAAATGGAAGGGAACTTGCCCTGAACAGTGGCATATCTCCCATTTTTCAGGCTTTTTACTGATTAGTGACCAGCCCAGCAACAGTCAGGTCTCTCACCCCCCAAGATTGTGGTTCATATGGACCAAGCTGGCAGCTAGCAGTGCCTTCTGCTGACTACCACTAGCATCCAATTTACTAGTCTCAGGATCGATCTGTCTCAAAAACTGGGATGGTGGAACATAAGACCAAAGCACATGTTCAGCAGCACACTGCCCAAGACTCCTGACCACCCTCCTCACCTAACCCTCCCAACCACCACTCCTCCCAGTCTTCTCAGCAATGCCCCAGAGAACTTTTCTTCCCAGAAGCTCCCTCCAATCCTGGACTTCACACACTGGAAGTGCCCTGCCCTCGCTGCCCTTCCCTCAGACTGACTGGTCAGAAAGATGAATTGCAAAGAGTTAAAAAAGAATGAGGTACCTAGCAGATTGACTATCATGAATGCTGGAGGGGACATGGCAAAGTTGGGACATTAATGCACTGCTTGTGGAGTTGTGAATTGATCCAACCATTCCGGAGGGCCATTTGGAACTATGCCCAAAGGGCGATAAAAGACTGACTGCTCTTTGATCCATCCATAGCACTGCTGGGTTTGTACCTCAAAGAGATAACAAGGAAAAAGATCTGTACAAGAATATTCATAGCTGTGCTCTCTTTGTGGTGGCCAAATTTTGGTATCTGTTTTTGAAGGAATACTATTGTGCTCAAAGGAATGATGAACTGGAGGGATTCCATGTGAACTGGAACAATTCCAGGAATTGATGCAGAGTGAAAGAACCAGGAGAACATTGTGGTACAATCGAATGTAATGGACTTCTCTATTAGCAGCAATGTAATAATCCAGGACAATTATGAGTGACTTAGGAGAAAACACTAGCCACACCCAGAGGAAGAACTGTGGGAGTAGGTTTCTACACAGAAGAAAATAATTTGCTTGACCACATGGGTTGATGTGATGATGTAGACTCGTGCAAATATCAATAATATGGAAATAGGTCTTGATCAATGACACGTGTAAAACCCAGTGGAATTGTTCATTGGCTATGGGAGGGGGTGGGAGGAGGGGAGGGAAAGAATATGAATAATTAAACCATGGAAAATTTTTCTTAATTAAATAAAATTTTAAAAAAGAATAAAAAAATGAATGTCTCTCATCTCTCACTCCCTTTTTGTCTGTTTCTTCTTGTTTCTGTCTCTCACCTCTCTTATTCTTTCTCCTTCCAATCTGTCCTTCTCTATCATCTCTCATTCTCTTCACCTTTTTGTCTCATTCTTCCCCTTTCTGTCTCATTGTCTCTTCCTCTCTCTCTTTTTCTGTTTGTCTCTCTGTCTCTGTGTCTCTCATCTCTGCATTGAAAAAGAGTCCAAGAACAGTGTTTATAACACGAGCCCACCTGGTTTCTAATCCATAGCTCGCTACAAAAAATGACCCTGACTTCTCTATGTTCTTTCACCCAAGCAATTGCAGTGCCTGAAAATAAACCCAGAATCAGGTAGAGGAGAGCAGGACTGTCACTTCTAAGCATTTACTTTCTAGCTCTGGAGATGGAGGCCACTCTAACTCCAAGAAAGCCCAGTGGCCACTCCTGGCTCCTGTAAAAGGTCAGAACATATCTGCTTGGAGCTGGCATCTAGAGCCATTCTGCGGGTTAGAAGGAAGAAGGCAGAGACAGTTTATCATCATAGTGAGTTTATTGGCAAGTCGCAATTGCAAGGGTGATCTGGATGATACCAGGTGGGGAGAAGGGTACAGATATGCACTCAGGGGGGTAGAGGCCCAGATCAGTGAGGAGCCCCCAGAGAATCAGGTGATGTGGTCTTGGAGAAGCAACTTGGAAGGACAGGCACATAGAAATATGCACGTGGGGATGGATGGCCCTCTATAGGAGGGGCCCAATCCTCCACCTGCGTTAGACCACATACTGGCAGGTCTTGGGAAGCTGCATTGCTGAACCAGCTGGCTTGCCTGAATTGCAAAGCCAAGGGGAGTCAGGTCTGCACCAATGGCTGGAGAAGGGATGGTCTTCCCTGGTACTGAATCCCTCTCAGGAGAGTGGCTGCTGGGGTGACCCAGCCCTTTAGGCCAAGAGACCTGCCCTCCCAGGGGATAATGGCCTCTGCACCACCTCTCAACTCACCTTGGAGCTGGCTGATGCCCTTTCCTCTATACCCTTGGCCCACCAGCACCAGGGAAGGGCAGAGCCTGCCCTTCCACTGCCTTCCAAGCTTGGAGCCAAAGAAGCCTCTGGAAGCAACTGTGCTCTCCCTGTGTGGTTCCTCCATGGAGCCCACACTAATCATCTAGGTCTGACAAGAGTCTCCTTTCCCTAGTCTCAGCTCCCCTCATGGTCAGAACTGAGATGAGGTTTCAGTCCCTTTACTGAACTGAGAAGAAAAATCCAGGGACCTGGAATGCCTTGGCCACTCTCCCTAAGAGGGTGTTAGTCTTGCCATCTTGCTGTTAAGGCCATTCCTGACTAGCCTATAAACTAGCCTCCACTTTTGTATCTCTCCCAAGCCCCTGATCCAGGCTGGGCCCTTGGTGGTTAGTGGACCTTAGTGGCACTGGATGCCTTGTTTGTATGGCCCTGTGTCTCTATCTGGACCTCCATCCATCCAATCCATCTATTTATCTAGCTATCTATTTATCTTCATCCATCCACCCATATATTTATCTATCAATTACTCTATCCAGCCATCTCTCTATCCTTCCATCTATTTATCTATCCATCCATTCATTTATCCATTTTTATATCCATCTATCTATATATTTATCCATCTCTCCCTCTCCTTCCCCTCTCTCCATCCCACCTCTCTCTCTTCTCCTTGCTTCTCCCTGTCTCCAGCTTTTCTCCAATTTCATTCAGACCCTTCAGTCCTTTCATTGTCTCCTCCTTTCTCCTACCTGCCCCTGGGATCGTCCACCCCTCTCTGATTTACTGTATCCCTGAGATCCTGGGATTGCATCCTCTCTTCCTCATGATTCACAGCTGAGAATGGCTAAAGTGTCCTTCCCTAAAACAAGGTCTGGGCTGAAAGGGAAATGGATGAGAGGCATCTGGGGCCTCCTCTAGGTTAGCAGAAGCTCCTATATCATTGCCATGCTCTGTGGCCAGAGTTGTTCATAATGGTTGTGGATGTGCCTGCATTAGGCCAATGAGCCATCATCTTCCCATAGTTGAGGGTTGCTTTGGTTCCTATGTACCCCATTGCTTCTCCCCCTCCCAGGTCCTCCCATAGAAGACCTATATCTTCTAGAGTTTTGGGTGACTTGGGTTAGGGCTTAGAGCAGGACTGAGTAGTAGCTCAGAGCCAAGTGGCTCACTGAGACCACCTTGATCATGTGGTGGTGGTCTGGTGATGGACTGGCAAAGTCTGTAGACTGAGTGCAGGAACCTTTTAGAGGTAGACAGGCAGCCTGAAGGGAAGGGTATGTTGGACAGAGAAGAGGACAATGGCCAGAAAGGCCATAAGTAATATTTGTATTTCTGCTGGTGACTTTCATTATGCTCCAAAGGCAAACTAGAGAGAAACTAGAGAAAGGCAGGCCTTGCCCCTCAACAGGTGGTCAGGGCCAAGGAAGGACTGCTTTTCAAAATGAATGCAAGAGAGGGCAGTTGGGTAGCTCAGTGGATTGAGAGCCAGGCCTAGAGATGGGAGGTCCTAGGTTCAAATCTGTCCTCAGACACTTCCCAGCTGGGTGACCCTGGGCAAGTCACTTGACCCCATTGCCTAGCCCTTACCACTCTTCTGCCTTGGAGCCAATACACAGTATTGACTCCAAGATAGAAGGTAAGGGTTTAAAAAAAATGAATGCAAGACTTCACTGCAAAAACCAATAGGAGAACAGATCTCTGAAGGAGACCTTTCCTGGATCAGGATGGCACAAGGTGTAAGAAGCCCCCTTGGAAGGGAGAAGAGCCTCTGTCCATCATGGGGAGCTAGGAAGGGCTCTGAGGTGCTTCCCAAGAAGGAGGTGGGGGGGCTTAGGAGTAAAACATTCACAGGAACCTGAGAAGGGGGGGAAAGAATGAAGAATGAGTGAGCTATGGTTGTTGGTGCCTATCTGCTAAGGCCTTCCTAGCAAATATCACAAATATCTGCTGCCTCCTCTTCATCTTCACCCAAGAAGAGAATGAGAGGAAATTTGATTCTGTGTCTGATTTCACCAAGAAGAAAGAACTGTTTTAGGGGTAGAAAATGGTGGGAACCTTGCAACAAAGCAACCTCTCCATTTTCAGGGGGTTTAAGAATGGGAAAGATCAGTAGGAAGATCCTGACAGTCCCTCTCCCTCTCCCTGATCTGGGCCCCCCCCAAAACTTGGAAAAAACATTTCACTGGGATCAAAGGAAGGATAGGCAGGCTTCCTTTCCAGAGACATCAGCCCTGGAAAGATGGTAAACTCTGTAAACTCTCAAGAAATAAACTGTTGAGGCAAGTAGTTGGCTCAATGGATAGAGAGCCAGGCCTAAAGCTAGGTTCTGGGTTCAGATGTGGCCTTGGACACTTCCCAGCTGTGTGATCCTGGGCAAATCACTTAACCCCAATTGCCTAACCCTTACTGCTCTTCTGCCTTGGAACAAATACTTAGTTTCAACTCTAACATAGAGGGTTTTTAAAAGAAAATAATTACAATCTCAAGATACAGCAATAAGGAAGAAGAGAGTGTGCTGTCTGAAGAGGCTGATGGGGATGCACGTGGAGCTCCCTGACCAACCTAGGTGTCCAAAAGAGAGATAGAAACCAGAGCAGGTGGGTGAGGAAGAATTCAGGATCTGTCAGAAAGTCAAGAATGCTCCAGGGCACCCAGTGAGGGGTGTTTTCTAGTAGGCAGGGATATAGGCTGGTGGTGATTTAACTCCAAACACTAGCTGGGTCTAGAGGCTAAATGAAGGGACATCTGAAGGAGATGGTTTGGGATGGGGCCCTTCTTGGCCTTGCAGAAGAAGGCTGGAAGACCACTGCCATGTCTGCTCAGAACACATAGGACTCAGGGGTTTTTAGAAGGTTTTCAGGGCAGCCCCACTCTACCCTGTCTCCAAATGATCCTTGAAAGGCCTTCCTGGTCATAGACTCTGACTTGAGGTTTGGGGTTCGCCCACAAGCTGAACCTGGAAATGCTCTTCCCTAAAGCCCCTGTAGTTCCTCCTAACCCAGTCTCCCATAGTACCCATAGCCACACAACCCAGCCCCCCCAAAACCTCTCTAAGTCCCAGCCTCTATAACCTCCAATTGGGCTTGATCTGGCACTCCGTGGGGCCTGGGGGCCTGGGTTTTGGAGACTCCAATGGAACCAGTAGTGACAAGGAAATATCCAGCTTTTACTTGCTCTCCTGGGGAGGTCCTGGTGAAAGAGGAGCCTTGTTCCTGATTCTGGGAGAGGGTCAGGAGGCCCTGGCTCAATCTCAGGGGTGGAGTCTGGCTCAGTGCTGCTCTGTCATCAGGACTGCAACCTAAGACCATTGTCCCATTTGCCAAGAGTCCAGCCCTGGTGAATAGTAGCCCTGGGCTCCTAGGTTAGGGAATAGGAAATGGACAAACCATAGGGAAGCCAGAAGCTGTGTAGAACCCTGCTCCAATGGTACCTTGTTGGTGGGCCCTTTTCCTCCAGGCAATCAGGGAAGGCTACATGGTGACAAATGGGCCTCTGATATGAGGGTCTCACCCTGATAGCCTCTAAGAGTCCTTCTGCTCGACACCTTTCTCTGAACTCCCTCCAAGGCCTCCTCTGAAGGAAGAGGTTCATCCTCTTCATCCTGCCCCATTGCAATCTCCTATCCTGACTCTCCTGTCTCCAGGATCTTTGGTGACTGATCATCCTTTAAATCCTAAAGCACAGTTTGAACAAGTCACTGCTGTCCTCAGTACATCTAGGGCTCCCTCCCATCCCTGGGATCCAAAGAACTCATCAAGTAGCCATTTCAATCCTTTAGCAGGTGGGCTGCTTCAGAGGGGTTCTGTGCCACTCCCTTCAACTCCCTCTCGGGACCAATCAAAACAGGCGGACTATATCATTCCTCAGACATGACATCAGTTAACTCTCCTTCCTGGGCCTTTGCACAAACTGTGACCCACGCCTGTGCAGCCTTTCCTCTTCCTCCCTATCTTGATAGTTCAATCACCCCACCACCACAAGTCCACTCCTGGAATACTAGTGCCCCCTCCTCTATCTCCCTTGTTATTTTCCACATGCTTGATAAATAAATCCCCATACATGTGAAGTGTATCTTTTCCCAGAGGCTGGTACCAGCCCTTTGTGCCTCAAACCCAGGAGGTGCTCAATAAATGCATGTTCTTGGATACTGAGCTCACCTCAGATCTAGGAATGGGGGTAAAAGAGCCTGTCCAGAGCCCTGAGGAGTCCAAAGGAAGTTCAGGTTCACCTTTCCCAGGGAGGCTAAGGAGCAGGTCACTCAGAAGGGTACAAAAGATAGGCCCCATTCTGTCTGGTCTCTGGAAGGAGATAAACCAAAAGCCATCACGCCTGGGACCCCCCTGGGACAACACCAGCCTGCTCCCAAGTAGGTGGAGAAACCTTATGGGCTAGAAGGTGGGTGTGGGGTGTTGAAAGCAATGGTAGGCATTGCTGGTCCCCTGAGAGGAACAGCCAGTGGGTGCCTCATGGTCCTAGTTCAGGGGCATCAGGGTGCCCTAGAGCAGGTTTCTTTTCCTCTCTAGCCCACATGTCTCTCCGGAGGCTAACCAAGGTCCTTTGGATGATCTGGAATCTAGGGACAGGCTGCAGGCTCACTAAGGTTCTTGGAGGTGGCTGGTTCTGTCTGCTGCTACCCAAACCCAGACCCCAGGACATGTAGAAGCCCAGAATGGGTGCCAGGAGTAGAGGTGCCTGACCACTGACTGGCTTGGGGCCCAGCACAAGGCAGAAACAGGTACTGTTTCTGACATTCCCTCCCTGGCAGGAGTCTACAACTACTACTTAGCAGTCTACTCTTTTCACTCATGTAGGAAGGCATAGTCTCAAGACTAGAGGCTGCTTGACCTCTTCTTCCCCTGGTGGGGCAGACTTAGACAAGTTGAGGTGTCTGACAATACGACCCTGAGTCAGCCAGCTGTTCACTTGTCTTGGGGGTAACCTGAGATCTGAGCAGGCAAGTAGCCTTGATTAGAGGCCTGGTGACCCCTTTTTGATCATGACTCAGAGGAATCTGCATTCTTGTAGGCCCTGCTGAACTTGACCAGTCAGTAGCTTTCCTTTTAGCCTGTGGACCAAATTTCAGGTATTGTGAGGCCATTCTAGAAACTTTCTCATCCAGTAAGATGCCCTGTTTTAAGTAGCTTGCTGAGCCCAGGGCTAACTAATACATGGGGATTCCCCCCAGAAATGGAGAAAGTTGTGTGGTCAAGGTTGTTAGGATAGACATCTCCAGGGGACATCTTATTTTCCCCTAATTACATGTAAAAACAATTTTTATCATTAATCCTTTTAAATTGTGAGTTCCAAATTCTCTTCTCCCTCCCCTCCCCACTCTTCCTCCTTCTCTCTTAGACATAAGCAATGTGATATAGATTTTACATGTGCAATCACGTGAGATATTTTTCCATTAGTCATTTTATGGAAGAGGTCTTAATTAAAAAAAGAAGAAAGTGGAGGTGGAGTCAAAATGGCGGCCTAGAAGGAGCAGAAGTTCAGACCTCTGAATACCCTTCCTAACCGATCATAAACTGAATGCTCCCAGAGGACTGAAAAACAAACTTAACAACAAGACAGAGTCAAGGAACCCTCCTGTTGGACTTAATTCAAAAGGTACGCCCCCCCCCCCCCAAAAAAAGCCGGAATCGGTTTAAGGGGAAGACAGAAGGAAGGTCCTAGGACCCATCCCACTTCCCACCCAGAGCGCTGAGACTCCCAGACTCCAGTGGCAGTGGGAACTTCCGAGCGGGCAAAGGTGCTGGTCTGGAGGGCGTACATTGCAACCAGGGCTGTGATAAGTTCAGAGTGTCCAACACAGATGGCAGGGAAGGAGCTAGAGAGGGAGCATAGACCTGGCAGCCTGGCCAGAGCTGTGGATATCCTCCATATTTGCTCCAGCCTCCCAGGAAGTTTTGGACTCAGAGCACATCCAGCCCAACTAAGCTGAACTTAATCCCATCAAAAGTCTCCAGAACTCAGGGAAGCACAGGCTCCACACCCATCCTCATTGACTGCTGGACTTTAAGTCAATCAAAAGCCTCCAGAGAACAGGGAAGCTCAAACCCCAACAACCCCCCACCAGAGACTACACTGAGAGAACTCCTGTTAAAGCTTCAAGAGGGGAGACTGACAGAAGCCCCCAAAACCAAAAAAATGAGAGGAGCAAAAGCACAGACAAATACAGGGAGTCAAGAAGGGGTGAATTTGAGCAAACAACAGAAAAAGAAGAAAGAAACTACAATAGACAGCTTCTACTCAGCAAACAGAACAGAGGGGGAGAGATAAGCAAACAATAAATCAGAAATTCCAGCAAATTGGATACAGGCTGTGGAAGAACTCAAAACACAATTAAGAGAGGCTGAAGACAATTGGGAAGAGAATTTAAAAATTAAGATAAGTCATCTGGAAACAGAGGCACTTGAACTATAGTAAGAAAATAGTGTCTTGAAAGTCAAAATCAACCAGCTGGAAAATGAGTCAAAGGAGAGGAAAGATGAGGTGAAGAAGATGAAAGATGAGAAAAAGGAGATGAAAGACGAGGTAAAGAGGATGAAAGATGACCTCCAAAGAAAGTCAGAGCAGAATGAGAGGGATGATGAAAAAGCCAGGGATGAAATCCAGTCTTTAAGAACCAGAATACAACAACTGGAATTAAGTGACCTCACAAGGCAGCAAGACACTATAAAACAAAACCAAAAGAATGAAAAAATTGAGGAAAATATGAAGCATCTCATTCACAAAACACGTTTTAGAAAATCATTCTAGAAGAGACAATTTAAGAATCATAGCTCTACCAGAAGACTGTGACAAAAGAAAAAGCCTGGACATAATACTACAGGAAATTATTCAGGAAAACTGTCCTGATATCCTAGAACAAGAGGGGAAAGTAAAGATTGAAAGAATCCACAGATCACCTCCTGTATTTAATCCCCAACTGATAACACCCAGGAATGTTATATCCAAACTCAAAAATTATCAGACCAAAGAAAAGATATTATAAGCTGCCAAGAAGAAGCCATTCAGATACCACAGAAACACAGTGAGGATAACTCAGGATCTGGCTGCATCCACACTGAAGGACCGAAAGGCATGGAATATGATATTCTGGAAAGCAAGGGAACTAGTTCTACAACCAAGAATAAAATACCCATCAAAACTGACTATATTCTTATAGGGGAAAGTATGGTCTTTCAACACAATAGAAGAATTCCAAGCATTCATAAAGAAAAGACCAGACCTGAACAGAAAATTTGATGTCCAAGCACAGAACTCAAGAGAATCATCAAAAGGTAATTAAAAAAGAGGGGGAAAAGAAAAACAAAACAAAACAACAACAAAATAAATGTTTTAAGAGACTCAATAAGTTAAAATATATATCCCTTTAAGAAAATAGGTCATTGGTAACTCTTAAAAACTGTTGCTATCGTGGGGGGGGGGGGAAGAAAAGAAAGTGATCTTTGTTTTCTATGAATAATGTTTGGAAATGACCAAATAAAATAATGTTTTTTTTTAAAATTGCCTATTAAAAAAAAAAACCTGTTGCGATCACCTGGGCAGCTAGAAGAATTACACTTAGAGGGAACCGTGACAAACTGTATAGGATGAAAGGACAAGACATAAATAGGTATATAGATATATGCATATATAAATACATATACATGTGTGTATACATATTATATATATACATATATATATAACCAGAACTAAAAAAAAGAGGCTAATACTAAAAGAAATGGGAAAAGAAACAAATGGAGGTAAATTGATATGTCACAAAGTAGCTCATGGCAGGAGCGGGGAGAACAGCGATACACTAGAAGGGTAAAGAGGTTGTAGATAGGAAATACTCAACTCTTACATGCTTTGAAACTGATCCAAAGAGGGAAGAACAATCCAATCCATTGGGGCAGAGAATAGATTTGCACCCTTTAGGGGAGTAGAAGGGTAAAAAACGGACTGGTGGGGAGGGAAGCAGTACAAGGGAGGGAGAGGGTGGGGGGGTTAATTTTAGAAAGACTACAAGGGAAAATAAGGGGGGAATAAGAAGGGAGGGGGTAGAAAGGGTAGTAAAATAAGGGTGAGAACTAGGGGGACTGATTATAAACAAACATTGGTATAGAAGGAAATAGTGAAAGAAGAAAAGGCAGGTAAAGGAGTAGAAATCAAAATGCTGGGTAATACACAGCTAGTAATCATAACTCTGAATGTGCATGGAATGAACTCACCCATAAAACGCAAGCGAATAGCAGAGTGGATTAGAATCCAAAACCCTACCATATGCTGTCTGCAGGAAAAACACATGAGAAAGGTAGATATACATAGGGTGAAAGTAAGAGGATGGAGCCAAATCTATTGGGCATCAACTGATAAAAAGAAGGCAGGGGTCACAATCGTGATATCTGACAAAGCCGAAGTAAAAATAAATCTAGGTAAAAGAGATAGGGAAGGTAACTACATCCTGATAAAAGGCAGTATAGACAATGAGGAAATATCTGTACTCAATATGTATGCACCAAATGGCATAGCATCCAAATTTCTAAAGGAGAAACTAGAGGAGCTCAAGGATGAAATAGACGGAAAAACTATACTAGTGGGAGATCTTCCTCTATCCGAACTAGAGAAATCAAACCAAAAAATAAATAGAAAGAGGTGAGAGAAGCAAATGAAATCTTAGAAAAATTAGAATTAGTAGACATGTGGAGAAAAATAAATACACCTTCTTTTCAGCAGCACATGGTACATTCACAAAAATTGACCATGTATTAGGGAACAAAAACATTGCAAACAAGTGCAAAAGAGCAGAAATAATAAATGCAACTTTCTCAGATCACAATGCAATGAAAATACTAATTAATAAGGGTACATGGAGAGTTAAATAAAAAATTAATTGGAAATTGTAAACCTCAAAATTCCTTAGACTTATAAATGTTGGAAATTTCACCATTGGGATATTTCATACTTGGAAAATTTCTTACTGATAGTCTATTGGAATGGGAACCCCATTGGCATGGGAGTTTCCTTCTCTTCCCTTCTTAAGATTACTTTAGGACAGAAACCTTTTGCTGAACAATGGAAAGGACTTTGACCTACGCTTAAGCATAGAACAGGAATTTCTTTGAGTCATGATTGATTTTAGAATTGATACAATGGAGATACTTGGAATCAATCTCCACCCTATTCAGTCCTAACAGGATTGAGTAAGGGCTGCAGCCTAGATCAAAATTTAATTATTCCAATCTCTACCCTACTCAGGTTAACAGGATTTAGAAAGGGCTGTAGCAAAGGAGCAAAGATTTAATCATTTGAAAATATGACCTTCAACAGACATGTGCAAAGCCTCTGGGCGGTCCTGGGTTAAGCTAGAGCCTCCATTGGCACAGGGAAATTGATGGACAGTGATTGGTAGATGTGAGAACTGAGGGGAGGCAACTGGGATGGTTTCCTTAAAGATCAGGGGGGTCTGAAGTCTCGAGGGGGAGTTGAGAAGTTGGTCGGTGTGGTTGGGAGTGTGCTCTGAGAAGCTTGCTCTGAAGGAAGCTGAAGGTGGGGGCCTCTGAGACTGTTTCTCCATCCATTTTGGTCACGTGAGTAATAGGGACTGATCTCTTTTCTTTGCCTCAGCTATCTAAGGGCTTGGGCCTTTTGGCCCAGCCTAAACAGAAGGGGTATTTAAACCCTATTCCCTTCTCTCCCTTTTTCTCTCTCTCTATCTCTAATTCCTTTCTTCCTCCTATTGAAATTAAACTCCATAAAAGGTTGACAGCTGACTTGAGTTTTCATTTAGGAATTACATAGCTGAATTCCTTGGCGACCTTAAATTAATATATATCAGTCTTTTAAAGTGATTCCCTTGTAACAAAATTAAACAATATGATTCTCCAAAACAGGCTAGTTAAAGAACAAATCGTAGAAACAATCAATAACTTCACTGAAGAAAACGACAATGGTGAGACATCCTTTCAAAACCTATGGGATGCAGTCAAAGCAGTACTCAGGGGGAAATTTATATTCTTGAGTTCATATAAAAGAAATTAAGAAGGGCAGTGATCAATGAATTGGGCATGGAAATTAAAAAACTAGAAAGTGAACAAATTAAAAATCCTCAGATGAAGACTAAGTTAGAGAACCTAAAAATCAAAAGAGAAATCAATAAAATTGAAAGCCAAAGAACTATTGATTTAATAAATAAGACTAGAAGCTGGTACTTTGAAAAAACAAATAAAATAGACAAAATACTAGTCAGTCTAATTAAAAAAAAGGAAAGAAATAAACCAAATTGACAGTATCCAAGATGAAAAGGGAGACCCCACCTCTAATGAAGAGGAAATTAAGGCAATCATTAAAAATTACTATGCCCAATCATATGGCAACAAATATACCAATCTAGGTGATATGGATGAATACTTACAAAAATATAAATTGCCTAGACTAAAAGAGGAAGAAATAAATTACCTTAACAACCCCATATCAGAAAAAGAAATTGAACAAGCCATCAAAGAACTCCCTAAGAAAAAATCCCCAGATCCAGATGGATTCACAAATGAATTCTATCAAACATTCAAAGAACAACTAATCCCAATATTAAACAAACTATTTGACAGAATAAGCCAAGAAGGGGTTCTACCAAATTCATTTTACGATACAAACATGGTACTGATCCCAAAGCCAGGCAGATTAAAAACAGAGAAAGAAAACTATAGACCAATCTCCTTAATGAATATAGATGCAAAAAATCTTAAATAGGATACTAGCAAAAAGACTCCAGCAAGTCATCACAAGGGTTATCCACTATGATCAGGTAGGGTTCATACCAGGAATGCAAGGATGGTTCAATATTAGGAAAACCATCCACATAATTGACCATATTAACAAGCAAACTGACAAAAATCACATGATTATCTCAATAGATGCAGAAAAAGCCTTTGATAAAATAAAAACACCCATTCCTACTGAAAACACTAGAAAGTCTAGGAATAGAAGGGCCTTTCCTAAAAATAATAAACAGTATATATCTAAAACCATCAGCAAACATCATCTGCAATGGGGATAAACTTGAAGCCTTCCTAATAAAATCAGGAGTAAAACAAGGATGCCCATTATCACCTTTACTGTTTAATATTGTACTAGAAACACTAGCAGTAGCAATTAGAAAAGAAAAAGAAATTGAAGGCATTAAAATTGGCAATGAGGAGACCAAGCTGTCACTCTTTGCGGATGATATGATGATTTACTTAAAGAATCCTAGAGAATCAACCAAAAAGCTAGTCAAAATACTCAACAACTTTAGCAAAGTTGCAGGATACAAAATAAACCCGCATAAGTCATCATCATTTCTATATATCTCCAACCCAGTTCAGCAGCAAGAATTAGAAAAAGAAATTCCATTTAAAATCACCCTAGACAATATAAAATATTTAGGAATCTATCTGCCGAGGCAAACACAGGAACTATATGAACACAACTACAAAACACTCTCCACACAATTAAAACTAGATCTAAGCAATTGGAAAAACATTGATTGCTCATGGGTGGGACGAGCTAACATAATAAAAATGACAATCCTACCCAAACTTATCTATTTAGTGCCATACCCATTGAACTACCAAAAAACGTTTTTACTGAATTAGAGAAAACCATAACAAAGTTCATTTGGAAGAACAAAGGATCAAGGATATCCAGGAAAATAATGAAAAAAATACAAAGGAATGTGGCCTTGCAGCCCCAGATCTCAAACTATATTACAAAGCAGTGGTCATCAAAATAATTTGGTACTGGCTAAGAGACAGAAAGGAGGATCAGTGGAATAGACTTGGCATAAATGACCTCAGCAAGACAGTCTATGACAAATCCAAAGACCCCAGCTTTTGGGACAAAAATCCACTATTTCATAAAAACTGCTTGGAAAATTTGAAGACAGTGTGGGAGAGATTAGCCTTGGATCAACACCTCATACCCTACACCAAGATAAACTCAGAATGGGTGAATGAACATAACGAAGGAAACTATAAGTAAATTAGGTGAAAACAGATAGTATACATGTCAGACCTTTGGGAAGGGAAAGATTTTAAAACCAAGCAAGTCACAAAATGTAAAATAAATAATTTTGACTACATGAAATTAAGAAGTTTCTGTACAAACAAAACCAATATAACTAAAATTAGAAGGGAGGCAACAAATTGGGAAACAATCTTCATAACAAAAACCTCTGACAAAGGTCTAATTACCCAAATTTATAAAGAGTTAAACCAGTTGTACAAAAAAAAAGCCATTCTCCAATTGAAAAATGGGCAAGGGATATGAATAGGCAATTTTCAGTTAAATAAATCAAAACTATTAATAAGCACATGAAAAAATGTTCTAAATCTCTTATAATCAGAGAGATGCAAATCAAAACAATTCTGAGGTACCACCTCACACCTAGCAGATTGGCCAACATGACAGCAAAGGAAAGTAATGAATGCTGGAGGGGATGTGGCAAATTGGGAACACTAATTCATTGCTGGTAGAGTTGTGAATTGATCCAACCATTCTGGAGGGCAAATTGGAACTATGCCCAAAGGGCGATAAAAGACTGTCTGCCCTTTGATCCAGCCATAGCACTGCTGGGTTTGTACCCCAAAGAGATAATAAGGAAAAGACTTGCACAAGAATAGTCATAGCTGCACTCTTTGTGGTGGCCAAAAATTGGAAAATGAGGGGATGCCCCTCAATTGGGGAATGGCTGAACAAACTATGGTATATGTTGGTGATGGAATACTATTGTGCTAAAAGGAATAATAAAGTGGAGGAATTCCATGGAGACTGGAACAACCTCCAGGAAGTGATGCAGAGTGAGAGGAGAAGAACCAGGAGAACAATGTACACAGAGACTGATACACTGTGGTTCAATAGAACATAATGGACTTCTCCATTAATGGCAATACAATGTCTCTGAACAATCTGCAGGGATCTAGGAGAAAAAGAAAAAACTATCCTCAAGCAGAGGACAAACTGTGGGAGTAAAAACACTGAGGAAAAGCAACTGTTTGACTACAGGGATGGAGGGGATATGATTGAGGAGACGCTAAATGAGCACTCTAATGCAAATGCCAACAACAAGGAAATGGGTTTGGAGCAAGGACACATGTGGAATCTTGCATTGGCTAGGGGAAGGATTGGGGGGGGGGGAGATAAGAAAATGATCTGTTTCCAATGAAAAATGTATGAAAATAATCAAATAAAATAATGTTTAAATATATATATATATATATTAAAAAAAGAAAGTGAAATATATTGTTTTGGTCTACATTCAGATACCATCAGTTCTTTCCCTCAAGTCAAATGGCATTTTTCATCATGAGCCTCTGGGATTATCGTAGATCTAGCTGCTCAGAGGCCTTCCCTTGGCTGACCGTCCCTCCTGGACATTTTCAGATACCTTCATTTCTGTGACATGTCTCCCACGTGGTTGAAACCTTGTTCACTGGCCATTCCTTCTTGCTATCATTTGTCATCATATGATCGGTCTCCTGTCCCCCACAACTGAGTGATCCCTGCAACTATCTGAACTCTTGGTCATCTTATCACTAGCCATGGCTTCCCTCATCACTTCCACATATGGTTCCCAGACCCAGATATACTGTCCTAAACCTTCTCTTGAACTTGAAGACAATTATCATCCCAGCTATAATTTCTGACAAACGAGATCAATCAATTCTCCCCCTTCCAAGTTATGGGGATCCCCTTCTATTTTTGAAAGCTTTAACTGGAAGTAAAATACTCACTCCTGTCTTCTTGGGTTCAAATCCTACCCCATCTCTTGGCTTCAGTTTGCCCATCTGTAAAATGAAGGGGTCAGGCTCAACTCAATAGGACACTTTTATTAATACAGATTAGAATCATATTAGAAGAAAAACAAGCTTAGCCTGGCCTCTTAAACCAAGAGCTTTTAAATAAAGTAACTTCTTATAGAAGGTAAAATTAAATGATTATCATGTGATCTAAAAAATATGAATTAAATATTAGCTTTCTTAAATTCCACATCACACTCAATTCATACTGAGTATATGGGCAACAAGGAGCCCCAGATTCTTTTCACAGGAACTGACATCTCCACAATCTCCCTACTTTGCAGATTGGGGTTCCTGTCATTTAGGACAGGGTTCCCCTGACCAGCACTAACTGCTCATTTCTCCTCAGGCTACCAACACTCAGAGGCTATCTTGAGAAGTGCCCAGAGATGAAAGAATCTCTCCTGGTTTCATGGCAGCCCAGTCATACCTGATATCAGGTAAAGCAGTCAGACTTACTGAAAACTGAAATAAATTAAGACACACCCCTTGATTTGTCCATAGGTTTCTTCAGTCATTCCAAAACCCACTAATTGATTCAGAGTGATGAAACATCTACCTCCTGCAAGGGACTATGCTAGATGCTACCTAACCTGTGGAAGCTTAAATTCTACTGGAGGAACCAAAAGCCCAGAGTTCATAGGACCTTAATGATCATCTAGCTCTGCCACCCACTCAGCACAGTGTGTTGTTGGTCATCATCCAGACTCTTCAACAATATCAGTGACAGGATACTGATAGGGCCTTAGATTTAGAATGGGAAGGAGCCTGAGGAATTCCTAAGCATGTAATCTGTATGCTTCAATGGGTGAAACAACACCAATAGGCATGGTGTGCCTCATAGGGATGCTTTGATCCTCAAAGCTATAGGGTGGTGAGTGGAGCCAGAGGAGTAGATGAACATATTCTACTCATTATCAAAGGATCATGGTCTGTGGAGCAGAGAAGGGTACTTGTTCCTTAGACCTGGGTGGCCTAAAAAACAAAACATCAAGTGAAGCATGGCCAGGGCTTTCTTGAAGACTCTGGAGAGTGGGGTCCAAGTAGGGATGGCAGTCCCTTCCTGATGGCAGGAGGCAGAGATAGCCAGGCCTTCTTAGTTCTTAATCTAAATGTCATCCCTCTGAGATCATTCCCAATCTGTCCTGTTTATACAGCAGGACCTGTCTTTTATCTTTCTATAGCCCCAGTACAGCAGTTAAATGTTAATCAAAGTTTATTCTTTGAAACCATTTTCAGGTTAGCAATTGTGCTTTCTGCAATTTCAGCTCAGGGTTGTGGTCTATCAAGAACTTCTCCAGTCCTAATCCTGTCTGAATATATATGGCCTGCCTCTCACCATTTCTCAACATCTTCATTGAAATGATTGATTAAAAATCCCCAAGGTGAGCCACCAGGCCTTGGTGTCTCAGTCCATGGCTGCTCAGTAACTTTTTCAAGTTTACAAATTCCTGTAATAAGTCTTTGTGGAGCTCTTCCACTGTCTGCCGGGTTCCTCAGGAGTGCTGCAAGAAAGGGCTCTTTCATTTATTTCCTGGAATGCTATGTCTGTCCCCTGATCATTCTTGAGCCCAGGCCCATTAGGGATCAACAGACAACCAGAAAAATTTCTGTTCCTTGCTACTGCATTTCTTCCTCAAAACCAGAACCAGCTAGTGATGTCCTGCTGTGCTCTCACAGTCCTTCTTCAGGGGAGAAAGGAAGGATGATAAAGAGGTGGCAGCCAAGAGTCCAGAAATGCTGTCATCTCTGAGCAGCAGAATTCTAAGAAAGGAAAAGGATGAATTCAAACTAAGTAAACAATGTTAAGTCCTCAAAATTTCCCAGGGAAGTTTGTTAGAAAGAAGGATACTTGGCTCTCCTACAAAGGACAACATATACTTCCTTGATCCCTGGTGTTTTTACAAAGCACTTTATACTAAATTTCAGATGAGACCTGAGAGGTAGACAAAAAAGGAGAATAAATCTCCCATTTACAGGGGAAGGAAATGAGGCTCATTGATAAGACCAAGGTCCAACAGCTACCCAGCAAAGTGGAGAAATCAGGGTCAATCCAGAGTCGCTATGCATCAGTGAAGACTCAGTGAACATCAGAAAGTAGATTTGTCGTGATCAGGGCCATTTTCCCGCAAGAGGTCTTCGCCCTTCAGGAACGAATGGTGGTGCATGACAAGGGTTAGCAATCAAAGGCAGAGAAAAACAAATGGTTAAACTGGCTAACTCTACAGTCAAGGGTATTTGGGGAGGAAAGTGGGACCAGGATTGGGGCGAGAGACTGAAAGGAAATGTAGGATCCCAGTCCAAAATCCTCTGTAGAGGTCAACCCTGGAGGGAGGGGAAGTCATTAAGAAGCAAGTCCAACTGGGGGGTTGACCAAGTCAGCCCACAGGAACAGAGAAACAATAGAGCTGTCCAAGCTATATCCAGAAGGTGGGAGAACAGACAGGGATCTAAGAAACTGGGTGTCCTAAGTCCACCAACAGTTATATAAACTCAACAAGGAAATGATTTCCTTCAGTTCTGGGGGAAGAGGAATGGTCAAAAGGGTCCCCCACAGGTAACAGGGCAGTGGTCCACTCTTGGGACAGAACCTAAATGGCCCGCAGGGAGTTGGCACCTGTCAGGGGCTGAGATAACAAGGGTATTCTTTAAGTCATTGATGAGTCATTTTAGACTAAAGAATGGTCAGTGTCCTAAGGTTAAGACAACTTGATCTGCAGGGATAGCTAGGTGGCTTGCTGGATAAGAACACCAAGCCTAGTCAGGACCTGGGTTCAAATCTGCCATCTCCTGGCTATATAACTGGACAAGTCACTTAAACCCCATTTGCCTAGCCCTTGCCCTTGCCTTAAGAGTTGTTACTCAGACTGAAAGTAAGTTTTAAAAGACAAGAACACAGAATCTGCCAATAAAAGGCTAGTAAATAGTGACTGTTATTAAAGTGATTAGCGATTCTTTGGGAAATAGCACTGGACCATAGGGCCAGCATTATTGCAAAAATTAGGCCCAACTAACTGGTGGAGCAGGTGATGGTGTAGAACTGAAGACTAACATCTCACACCACACACCAGGAAAAAGTAAAAATGGATACTTAACCTAGAATAAAAGAGGATATCATAAACAAATTAGAGAACATGTAAGTTTACCTGTCAGTTATGGATGAGGAAAGAACAAGACCAGAGAACATTATGAAAAATGAAGTCAATAATTATGACTGCATTAAATTGTTTCTATACAAAAAATACCTGAATGCAACCAAGATTAGAAAGGAGATATAAATGGTAAAATTTCACAGTAAGTATCTCTGACAAAGGCCTCATTTCTCAAGTATACAGAAAACTGAGCATTGTACAATTGATAAATGGCCAAAGTAAGAGCAGGCAGTTCTTAGACTAAGAAATTAAAATTATCTAATCATATAAGAAAATGCTCCAAATGAAAATGATTAGGTAATGCTTATTAAAACAACTCTGAGATACTACCTCGCACCCATCAGTGGCTAATATAACCAAAAAGGAAAATGGTAAATATAGGAGGGGATGTGGGCAAACCAGTACACTCACATCGTTGGTGGAACAGTGAACAGTGAACAATCATTATAGAGAGCAATACCAGGCTCAAAGGGCCATAAAACTAAGCACTTTTTGACCCAGCAATACCACTACTAGGGCTATATTCCAGAGATGGGAGGAAGTCATATGTGCAGCACAATATATTTAGCAGCTCTTTTTGTAGTGGCAAAAAATTGGATACCGAAGAAAGGGTTGTCCATTACTTGGGGTATGGATGAACAAGCTGTGATAAAAGGTTGTAATGGAATACTAATACCCCATAAGGAATAATGAACAGGATAAGCTCAGAAAAACCTGGACTTATATGAACTGATGCCAAGTGAAGTGAACAGAACCAAGTCAGTATATGTAGTAACAGAAATACTGTAAAATGATCAACAATGAAGGACTAAACTATTATCAACAAAAGAAGTTCCCAAGATAACCCCAAGGACTCATGATAAAAACAACAAAAGAAAAACCACACAATCCCCAGCCAAAGGAATTGTTGGATTTAGTATTGGGATAGAGCTTCTTGAGAAGCTTCAAAGAAAGCCTCTCCCGGTGGGAAAAAATACAGACATGGCCTAGACAGCTAGTGTCTGAGGTAGAATCTGAACTCAGGTCTTCCTGACTTTGGTTCCAGAAGGACTTTTACAGACTAATGCACTGGGTTCAAAATATCATCTTCATAAGCAAGAGACAGGAACACACAAAGGATTTGGACAAGATCAGAGGGCTTAAAAAAAAATCTGAGGGCTTTCCTTGGCTGCCAGCTCCAACAGAGAGAAGCAGCCACAACATCCAGAAAGAGGGAGACATCATTGATCTGAGCTGACCCCACCTACATTGAGTCTGTTATGTGGCAGCCATGGCTAGATCATTGAAAGAAAGGGACATGTGGAACCTGAAGAAGGTTCAGGAAGGTCCTCAGCACCCACCAGGCAAACAGGCCCAGTTTTCTGGTCCAAAGGCCTTCAGGGGAAGGAGTTCAGACTTGTTCAAGGTGGTCCCAAAGAACAGAGAATCAGTAAAAGGCAGTTGGGGGGGGAGGGGTCTTCCCCAAAGGGAGATGGGCTGCCTTGGGAGGCCTGCTCTTCAAAGGACTTCCAGCAGTCAACATCCTTGTTCTGGTATGGGTTTGACATGTCATGTGGTTCTGGCCGGCTCTAAAGTCCAACCTTAAGACAGTCTGAGGACTTTTTGGCATTCATAATCATTGGAGTGGGAGAGAGAGGAAGAATCATTTGCAGGCTGCTGAGGTCTGGGAGGGGGGAACATTTTCAGGAGAGAGGGGAGCTATAGTAGTGCAAAGGGAAACCATGGTAGTTTACAAGGCTAATGAAAGGGTAAGAGGTGGGCTGGAGAGAAGGGAGGGCAAGTGAGGCTGAAATGAGAAGATAACTGTGGGCCCAAGACAGGGAGATGGATGAAACTTCAAAGAGGGTCTTGGAAGGATCTGGCAGGAGCAAGGAACTGCTCCTTGCCACTGGGGCCCAGCCAGTAGGTTGGGAATGGGAATAAACACTTTTCCAAGGCCCATCTACATAAACACCAGAAGGGAAGAGGGAGAAAAGAGGACTGAGGCCATTAAGAAAGTAGAATCTCTAGTGCCAGGGTCAGCTCCAAGGTTGGGTGAGGCAGATCATGAGATTTACCTGATCCCTGTCAATCCTTGCAACAGCTCTGTGAGGTAAAACCACAATCCCCATCTTATAGAAGAGGAAACTGAGGCTCAAGCAGGTTTAATGACAGGACCCCTTGGTCCACCCCCTGCCTCTTACCACCCCTTCCTCCTGGAGCAACAGAGCTAGGGTATCCTCCTGCCCTCAGGGTGGGAGCTCTTGGCTGGTCTCCCCCCCACCCACATAATGCACCCCCCCCTCCACACTGTAGTACACAGGCCCAAGGCGCAGCCTGGGCTCCTCCTCCTGGTACCATCGGCTCTCACTGAAGTCAGGAAAGAAGGCAGCAATCTCTCTTCGGGCAGAGAGCACCGAATCTGGGTCCATGAGAGACAAAAAGAAAGATGAGTCCTGGAGGGGAGTCAGGGAAAGGTGCAGTGGGCCCCAAGGTGCTGCCCGTCTCCCCCCCTCACCTGAGCCATGGGTAGTATTTCGGGTGTCAGTGAGGCCAAAGCTCCCTCGAATGGAGTCGGGGGCCACATAACGAGCTCGGAACACCTTGGTGGGCCCCATCAGGCTCCTCCAGAGCTGGATGGCATCCTTGTGAGCCAAAATGTAAGCCCGGATGGGGCCACTGGGGAGGGACAAAGAAGATGACCCTAGGTCAGTGATGGCAAAACTTTTAGAGATGGAGTACTGGGCCCGATCCCCAGACTTGTGCTGTGCCCATGCCCCTCCCCCCACTAATTGCCAGGCATGTATCCCACATTGGGAAGGGAGAAAGTGCTCCCATTGAGCTGCTGGGCAGAGGGGTGGGTGATGTGAAAAAAATGTTATCAAGTACAATGGAAAGGAGAAGAGGAACATCCCTCTGCCTTTCTAGTAAAGGTCTGGGGGGGGGGGGGGATTTGGGGATAGGGCAGCCTGCCCACAGAGAACCAAAAGTTCACTATCACTACCCTAGGTGGAGGGAGCTCCCCACCAACCCCTCAACTTGGGGCAGGGCCATCAGGACAGGAGAAGGGGAAGCAAAATAATAATTTTTAAGGGGGGGGGGCAGAGCACAAATACCTGGCCATGAACTCCACCAAGCGCTGGTAGAAAAAGCGCCCTATGGGAGAGAAACCGTCAGACAGACAAACTGGATTTGCTCCCAGAACATTCCCCTTAGAAGGGCAAGCCTACCTGAGTGCTCCTGGTAAAACCGCTGGCAGTCCTCCCGTCCCCAAACCAGGTCCCGTGTCCGCACAATGAGGAGCTGGTTGCTCAGGATCTGCTGGTGAATGGCCTGAAACAAGCCCCACACTGAGCTGAAAATGGTCAGGAAGGAACCTTCCCCTACTCCCACCCTCAGGACTGTGGTGAGGACACAGTAGCTAAGGTCTGTGAGAGCTCTCCAAGACGTTAGTAGGTGTCTACTTGTGTGTTCCTAGGTCCCAGTGTATTTCCTCCTTCCCAGACTAGAATATCCCTGAAGAATCCAGGGCCAGGAAGACAGCAGAGCCTAAGGTGTGTACCAACTTGTCCTCATCAGCCCTAACATTATCCCGAGCCCATGCCCTGCAGGATGTTAGCTGAACAAGTCTTTATTAGGCTGAACCCAAAAGCATTTGTAGCTTATGCCCTGGGGACGCTGAATCTGGCCCCGGGAGATCCTGGGTTCAAATCCTGTCCCAGATGCTTCCTAATGGTAACACCGTGGCAAAGTCACTTCGCCGCCGGCCACCGTTTACGCTGGTATAAAAAAAGTCATCCCAGCAGGTCTCCCAAAGGGAAGTGAGGCACTTATGGTCACTGCTTTTCAGCGGTGACACCACCCCGCCCTTCTGGTCTTAGGTCTGTCCAGGGCTTGGCTAGCCTTTAAGGCCCGTCCTGCTAGTCCCAGGGGCAGGGTCCTGGCCTAGGCTTCCCTCCCCTATGGGATTTGTGGGGAGCGGGACTCGGCTCCCCCTCCCTTGACCAGTCTTCAAGACCTCCCTGCATTGACCGGGGCCCTCCACGGCACCTCCACGACCAGGGGGTGGGCCACAGCATCTGGCTTGATTAGAGCCAGCGTGAGCTGGAGCAGGCGCGGCACCCCGCGCCCCAATGACTCCATGGGCTCAATGCTCGTGCGCCCAAATGTCTCCCGTGTCTTCTCTTGTGCGTACTCCTGCGAGCCAGTACGTGCTCGTGCGTCTTGCTCCCCCGCCCGTGCGTCTTCTTTCCCCTTCCATACGTACTCCTTCGACCTGGTACGTTCCCGTGCGTCCTTCTGTGCGTGCTCGTGAGTGCCCCTCCCCCGTGCGGCTACCCACACGCCCTATTCCCCGTGCGGTTCCGTAAGCTGCCCTTCCCCACCAGAAACATGCGCACTCAGCAATAGGGTCCTTCGGGCGGCGCGACGGGCAGCCCAGGGGGCCTCCTGGCCATCCATCTGGCGTCCGGGGCGGACAGCCTCTGCGGTTGCGTAGCAGCGGTGACGACGCTGCCGAGCCCGAGGCCTGGACGACATGGCCGGGGAGCCCGCTGGGGCTGGGGCCGGGGCAGGGACCGGAGCTGGGGCCGGGGCCGGGGCAGGCACGGGGCCGGAACTGGACCAGGAAAAGTACGACTCGGCCGAGAACGTCAAGATCATCTGCCTCGGGGACAGCGCCGTGGGCAAGTCCAAGTGCGTGGCGGGGAAGAGACGGGGGCCTTGAACGCCGAGTCCAGAGGTTGGGGAAGGTGGAGCTCTGAACGCTAATCCCAGGGTCCTAGAACACCGATCCCAGGAGGAGAGGGGAGGGAGTCCTGAAAGCGTGTGGGGCAGTCATTGAATGCCGAGCCGAGGGTGTTCAAGCCCAGGTGGCAGAAGGACCCGGCCCCCTATCCTCTAATGGGTGGATGTGAAGTTCTAGGCCAGGGATGTCTCCCAACCTGCCTCCATTCATTCGTTCATTCGGTCGTCCGCGGTCCACTGGTCCTTTTAGACAACCCCAGGCAAGCCTGTGAATAGCCGTAGGCGGGAGTTCTCCAGCACATACCCTCCACAGGTGCAGATCACCACCCATAACAGCATTTGCACCCAGGGTCCCTGCCCCAGCTTTTGCTCTTTGCCAGGACTTTCTTCCCTGGGTCTCTTGCCATTGGGATCACATGAAGGAATCAGGTGTTATAGAGTAGGACTCAGCCATTGCCATACCTATTTAACAGATGAGGAAACTGAGGTGGGGGCGGTCTATTGCTAGGAAGAATCGGAGGCAGAATGTAGGTGGTCATGGCTCAGAGGCCATCCAGGAGGGTTTTGGTGGTTGTGGGGATCAGGAGGGAGACACAGATGGGGAGGAAATGAGGAGGTGGGAGAGAGACTTGGGATCCAAACCATGGGGGTCTCAAAGGTTGAGGGAAGGAATTCCCTGGTGGGGGCAGAGTGAACTCTGATCCCAAGTTTGACATAGTTGGTGCACAGCAGGCACTTAATAAATGTATTTTTGTTACCGGGGGCCTGCAGCCTGTGCCTAGAACAGCTCTAGCTAGTTGTGGGTTCATTAAGGGCCTGGGTCGGAGCCTGGGTACTGAGAACACAGAGCTAAGAGGGGCTCACAGACGGTTAAACAAATAGGAAAGGGCACTGCTCAGTGAGAGGAAGAAAGAGGGAGGGGGGGTGACTAACTCAGACTGTAGAAGGAAGGCAAAAACCTTTGACTTTGAGCTTTTTGAGGTCAGGTCACCATGACTAGGCTGAGTTGGGGGGGGGGGGGAACAGGGAGAGCCATTGCTGGGGCCAAGATGGAGCACAGACCCTGAATTCTTGTCAAAAGAACAAATGAATGAAAGATGTGCAGGAAGGAGGGGGCAGGAGAGAGCCTCAGCCCCTCAGACTGGAGCTAGGAGGGCCCCAGGGAGAATCCAGGATAAGTGTGAGGAGCCCTGTCCAGGGAGGGGGCCTCCTTCCAGTCCATCTGGGGGTCACTGAACATATTCTCTTTCTTGCAGGCTCATGGAGAGATTCCTCATGGATGGATTGTATCCTTCAGGTTGTAAAATGTCCCCCTGATCCTCATGTCCAACAGTAGTCCAGAAGGGTCTCCTCCTGCCCTTGGCCCAGTAATAGGGGAGGGATTAGGACAGAAGCTCTGTCCTTCCCTTCCTGAGTGGGGACTTAGGTTTCTGCTGCCATTACTGGTCACCCCTATGGGCCCTGAGGGCACTTAGTGCCTGAGGTTTTATTGGGCAGATCTGAGTCCCTGACCCTCACCTCTGTCTGGCCACCTAGGCTGAGCAAACAAAGGTCTGTTGAATGGGATGGCATCTGTGCCTTGATAAAAGACATCCAATCTGGACCCACTTACTCAGAATAGCTTAGGGGGAGCTGACCAGCTGGACCTAGTCTGAGCAGTTATGTATTGAGTGCCCAGAGGACCTTCTAGTTGGGACCTTGGGTTCTAGCTGTGGCTCCTGGGATTGTATGTCACTCTTGGCTAACAAATGGCAAGCTCTGTTCTTGCCTCTCCTCTGAGGGAGCAGCAAAATGGTGGCCACTAAATCTAAGCCCATCCCCCTCAGCTGATAAACCAGAGTTGGGAATTTTCAGACTGACCCACTCCCAACCTCAGACTCCTATGGTCCTTGGCACAGCCCAACAATCGGCCTTGGGATTGACCCTGGTTCTGGTCACCTGCCTTCTCAGGGGCTGGTCATGGAGGCCTTAGACAGCCTGGGCCTGGCCCCAGGCATTAGGACAAGCCTGAGGGATATCCTCTCAGGGACAGCTATTTCATCCCTTCTCTCCTCTCCCTCCCTCTTTCTCTTTTTTTTTCACTTTCTTTTCGCTCCCTTTCCTTTCTTTTCTTTCTTCTGTTTTTCTCCTCTTTCTCCCTCCCTCTCTATTCTTCTTTTTTCTCTTCTTTTTCTGTTTTCTCTCTTCCTCTCTCCTTTCTCCTCCATTTCCTTTCTTCTCCCTTTTATTTTTCTTTCTCAGTTCCCATGGTTTCAATTACCAATTTGTAGACAAGGGGCTCCCCAAACTATTTATCCATCACGTGTTTCCCTCCTGAGCCCCAGGCCCATGTCACTTGCTACCTGTTAGACCTTTCCTTAACCCAGGTTCAGCCAACCCCAGCAGCTGTCCACCTATGCTCTGACCCTGTACAAACACACGACCACTGTAGATGGCAAAACCATCCTTGTGGGTGAGTAGTCATCCATTGGAGAGGAAAAGGAGGTTTGGGAGGAGGGGCTTTTCTCTCCCCACAGGTGGGTGCTGGGAAGGGGCAATTGGTGTGGCAAACCCTAGAGACCTGGGCAAATGACTCCAGGGTAGCCTGGGGCTTGGATGGGCAAGTAGAAAGTGAGGTCAGACTGGCAGAGTGGGATAAAGGGCCCTTAGCAATGACCATTTCCACCTCTTTCCCAAAGCACAGACTGCCCAACTCCAGCCAAGATCTCCAAGGCCACTCACTCAATTTGGGGGCTTCTCTGAGTGCTAGTTGCTGATGGACCTGGAGCCTCAGCCCCCTCTTCTCATCCCCAGTGTGGCCCTTGTGAGGCTGGACATGACCCTTCTTTCCTTCTGGCTCCAGCCACCACCCCTATGTCCTCTGAACTTGTTCAACCTTGGCCCCCCAGGCCCCCCAGCTGACCCCTTCTGAGCCCCCAGCCTTTTCCCTCCTGTTCATCTTACCTCCCACATCTTGGGTGAGGATAGCTGGCCCCAGATACAGTCCCCCTGCCCTTTCTGGACTGGTGGGATCAAGACAGAGGTGAAGAGATCGGGAGGACGCAGGACTCCCCATGGAGTTGGGCTGGGACAAGTTGGAGGGAAGAAGAGAGAAGCATCAAGGCTAAGGAAAGGCTCATCTGGTTTGTGCACATGCACATACACACACACCAGCCTTCTCTCTTCGTGACATCTTCCTTCCCCCCCCCCCTCCCCCACCCCTGGCCTGGCTGTGTGTACACACACATGCATACATGTATACTCACACATGGGTACACTCGCACATGTGTGCTCGCTTCCAGTGTTACCCACTCCATCCCTGGTGGTGAGAAAGGCCAGGTTTTGGGGGCTGCACCACGCCCCATGTCTGTGCTCTTCCAACAGATTTCTGGGACACAGCAGGGCAGGAGAGGTTCCAGAGTATGCACGCTTCCTACTACCACAAGGCACATGCTTGCATCATGGTAGGTCTCACCTGGAGACCATGGAGTCTGTTGACCAAGGCCATCCCCAAAAGCCTTTTGGGACCCTGATTCCTATGAGGGCTCACCAACGGCCAGGAAGGGATGACTCCAAAGTCTCTGTTCAATGGAATTAGGAGGGGGGAGATGCTCACAGAGACAGGACCAGCCCCAGAACCCCAGCCACCTTTCCCAAGCAAACTGTCACTTCTGTAAGGATTGTACCCTCATTCACACACACACTAAAAGATAGGGAGCCTCATGCCCTTCTGTTTGGATCCAGGACAGATCTATTCAACAGATCTCAGAATTCTCCAGTCTCTTCCTTATGCCCACTTAGGACAGCCCTATCCATCCAACCTCAAAGCTTGGAAGAGTTTGGGGCATGGACAAGAAGACTCTCCAGGCAGGACAACCTGAACCTAGAAAATAGGTCAAGCCAGTCTTTGACACAGAGATGAGAGCTATTGTCCAAGGGGAGGGTGCCTAGTCATCCCTGAACTAGGAAAGCCTATGGGGTGAGGGTGGGGAGGCCGTGACTGCTCCTGAGGAGTGCCTGTGTGGGCTCCTGGTCAAGGGTGGGTCCAGATTGCACCCAGTGCCCCTTCAGTGGCTATCCCCCCACCCCTCCTCAGTGCCCAGCTTGAGGCTGGATCCTTCCAGGAAGGTGTTGGCCTGGAAGCTCCCAACAAGTTACTCCCAAAGGGACAGACAGGAATCAAACTGTAGGAGAGGACCCAGGACTAGGTCTCCAAGGTCTTCATCCTTCCTTTCTAGGTCCTGCACCAATGGCCTCTGAGGTCCCAAGAAAAGTCCTAAATGGGGCTATCTTCCCCTTCCATTTCTCTACTTATGGCCCCTTGGGTTGGGGTAAAGGGTGCTCTGGCTGGTGTGGGGAAGCTCACCAAGTTTCTGGATCTATCTCATTAGTAGCCACTGCATATATGCCCTAGGACAGATTTCAAGGAAACTGTTCTTAGATGGGGAAGAGTCACCACCTAATTTTTTCATAGACTTGATTGCTTTGAAGATAATCCATTTGATGTGGTAACTAAAAATGACATTGACACAAACAAGGCCAAGAGCCAACCTATACCCCACCTTGGGCCCCTCTCTGCCCTTTTCTATAGAGTGGTAAGGGGGCTGCCTCAGGGTCTATAGAGGCAAGCAGTTCAGGTTTCAGATGGCCTCTTGGCTGAATTGGGACTCCAGTGTGGTCCCTGCCCCAGGAGGGGCTCAAGAAAAGAAATCCTCAGGTCAGTCCTCTCTCCTTGGTTGACTTGGCCCAACCTTGCCTTGTCCTTGCCTTGCCAGGCTCACCCAGCCAGGAGGTGTTGGAGGCAGGACTTGGACCTATGACTTCCTAACTTCCAAGGGTGGCTGTACTGCCTGCCCACACCTGATGAAGCCCCACAAAATTGCCAGTGAGGACCTAACAGGTTCACAAGGCCCAGAGAAGAGTTTCTCCATGAGACTGCCAAGGTGCCATGGGTCCAGGTCAGCTAGGAGCTCTCCTACCCAAAAGTTATTCTCCTAAGGCCTGAAATGACAACTCAGGACAGATTCTCTTTGGAGCAAGATTTCCAGACTGATGTGCATTCCCATCCCTTCAGACCTTGGTTCTGTGGCCCAGCTTAGCGTCTCCCACAGGTTCCAGGCATTGTTCTAATGTGATAGTGGGGATGTTGCTTGGGAACTCATATCACACACTGACTGAGATGAGGTACAAATACCCATCCTGTGGCCAACTGGCACAGCCAGGCCACATTCATTATAAGGGTTAGAAGCAATGTCGGGAAACCAAGCAATGTCCCATTCAGAGCTAGGGGACATTCCAGGCAGGACTGACTAGTCCAGTCTTGAATAATTGCAGCTCTCCAAACAAAGCCCTGAACATGGTGGAACCTGGGCATGTAAATGCAACCCCTGGAGTCCCATGGACAGACAGGTGCCCTGAGCAACCCAAATTTTTCTGGTCCCAGGGGGAGTCGGTGGGAATGGCCAGAGGCAGGGAGTCATCCTTAATATCATCCTTCCAAGCTGCCTTGTCTTCCAGTTCCTTTCTGCCTTAGAGGGTTTTCTGACTGATTGACTGGTGAGGTTCCTGCACCACCCTTGTTGGACCCTTCCTGTCACCGCCAGTCTGGACCTCAGGCTGCATTTAGTCCACAAAGGTTGAAGCTCACTGAGGATGTTTTCTCCTAGAAACAGAGCCATGGCCCCATTGGATTGCCAGGGCTAATGACACTTGGTGGGGCTTCTTAGCCTCTGGCCCCAGCCCCTTCCCCCTTTTCCCTTGGCATCCTGGAAGTTTTCCATGTGCTCAGTCACAGAACCCTGTGGGGGGGTGGGGGGGTAGGGAGAGCCCTTGGAGCTACCCATCCCTTTCCTCTTGCCCAGGTGTTCGATGTGCAGAGAAAGGTCACCTACAAGAACTTGGGCAGCTGGTATTCGGAGCTTCGTGAGTTCCGCCCTGAGATCCCTTGCATCGTGGTGGCCAATAAGATTGATGGTGGGAAGTGGCCTGGGGGGGTGGGGGTGGGGCTGGCCCTAGAGGGGTTCTTTGGTGCTTACCAGCAGTAACCCTCTCCCCTTCTCTAGCCGACACCAAGGTAACCCAGAAAAGCTTCAACTTCGCCAGGAAATTTTCACTGCCTTTATATTTCGTCTCAGCTGCTGATGGCACCAATGTTGTGAAGGTAGTTTGTCGGGATTGGGAGTGCTAGGTGAGCATGGCCAGGCCAGCATGTCTCAGAATGTCTTGCCTTTGCCCTTGGGGACCTGCCTTCTCTTCTCCCCAGCTCTTCAATGATGCTATTCGTCTGGCGGTTTCTTACAAACAGAATTCCCAAGACTTCATGGATGAGGTTTTACAAGAGCTTGAGGTGGGTGGTTAGGAGGGGTGGAGGATGGGGATGCCTGCCCCCTATGCCCTCTGATTTCAGACCTGTCCAAGGCAGGCCTGTCTCACCTACAGCTTTTCTCACAGAACTTTGAGTTGGAGAAGAAGATGGGGGCCGTGGCAGATCTAGAACCGAGTGAAGCCCTCGTGGATCTTCCATCTCCCTGAGTCACCCTCTGTCCTCTCCCTCTCCCCACAACCCAAATACCCCAAGGAGAGTTGACTTTTCCCAAGCAGCCTGGGGTCCTCTAATCCAGCCTTTCTATCTCTCCCTGTGCTAACTCTCCTCCTCCTCCTCCTCTCTCTCTCTGCTTCTTACTCATACCCAGCTTCCCCAACATTGGGATATTGAAGGAGGAGCACTGAGGCCAGGCAGGTATATCCCAGCAGGGATGGAGGAAGGTCAATACCAGGCCCCATCCTGGAGACAGAGCAGTGATGAAGAATTTGTACCCACCATCCACACACACATACACACACATCCCAGTTTGGGGGAAGTCATTGCCAGTCATCAACACCACCAGGACAAGAAATAGGGGGTCAGTACCATCCCCACCCTATTTGGAGGGGAGGGGGCAACAGGTGGAATGAGGTGATGTTTTATGTATCCACCTGAAGAACAGAAAATTAAATATTTTGTTTTCAACATTCACCTTGGGGCCTATTCCTTTGCTAAACAAATTCTACCTCCCACCAAGGAAAAAAAAAACAACCCTGTCTATACAGGGTCCTGTATCTCCCTGCCTTTATACACATACACCTACACCTACACACCTGCTCTCAGATGCTCAGAGAGGTAGGCATCTGAGAGCAGTTCCTAATTGTCTTGTCTGCAGCTCGTTTTATATACAGTGATTTCTTTATGATCTCCCCAAGTAGACTGGGAGCTCCTCAAGAGCAGTCTTGTGAACCCTTAGCACTTAGCACAGTTCCCTGGCACACAGTAGGTACTTAATATTAGTTGAGTATAATAGCTTCCAGACCCAGGGTGTTTGAGAAAAAAGTACAAACTACTGTAAAGAATGTCCAGAGAAGCCATTGTCTCTGGGAAGAAGCTCTCTGAAGGTCAGAAGATGGAAAGAGTGCGCACATAAGGAAGCAGGGATCCGTGGAGCATAAGGTAAAGGGAACAAAAGAGTAGGGCCGAGGGAATGAGAATGGACATTGATGTTGATGGAGAGAACTGATTCCCTCTTGGGACCAGAGAAGGTGCAGGACTAGGAATAAGGGAGATGGTTCTTGGGTATGAAATAAGTCTGAAAACATGACAAAGCAGTTTGCAATGGGTGAATCAGACCAACTGGCCAAAGGGTGTCCCATTCTTGACCCCTATGTGTCCTGATTTATTGAGAGCACATGTGCTGAGTTTCTCTGACCTTGAGAATAATGTGTTAATGCCAATGAGGGGAAAGTAAGGATGCCAGGAGAGATCTACAGAGACCAAGTGATGGTCCTCTGGAAGGTCTGGCCACAAAGGTGGCTCAGGAGCTCCTCAAAGCCTTGAGACCACTCCACAAATTTAGAGTTGGGGTTTGCACAGCTAGAGCTAGGGGTAGGGTATGGAAGGGCTTTCTGAGGAGGATGAAATTGGAGCTAAGTCTTGAGGAAAGCCAGAAAGTCTAAGAAGGGGAGAGTTGGGGCTGGAGTATACCAGGCATGGGGGACAGCCCCTGACTGGGGTGGCCAGGATTTCCAGAATATAAAATGTAAAGAGACTAGACAGATAGGAAGGGGCTCTCTGGTTAGGAAAAAGTTCAGATGCCAAGGAGAAGAGTTCCTAGGGACAGTCACCGGAGAGATGTTTATTTCTCCAAGGAGCAAATGGCATTAGGAAATCCTTCCTTCCCTGGATCTCAGATTCTCAAATTGAGATAACTCCAAGGCTCAGACTCAGCCATCTAGCACACACCATATGCTCTGTTTCTCTGCTATATCTCTGCACCAGGTCTCACCATCAATTAGGCTGGAAAAGTCTATCCTTAGGAATCACTCATCTCAGGCCTATGGAGAACATAACATCCCCTTATCTGAACCTGTATTCCTCACCTCTTCTGATTTCTGTTGAGAAAAACTGCACAAACACTCCCTCAACCTACTTTATTCTCTGGTAGAGAAGCCCAGGAGGTCTCCCTAAATGGAGGCAATTCTGAGAGTGTGGTTCCTTCCAAAGATGCTTGAATACTTTCACCTGGTGGAGGATTACTGCCCAGCTATCAGGGTGTCAGAGAAGAATGACATACTCTGTCACCCTCTACTCCCTCACAAGGAACTGAGTTCAAGACCATGTGACCCTGGCTAAGTCACTGAACCTCTGTGTGCCTTGGCTTCCTCAATTGTGAAATTGGGCCAGGGTTATTGTGAGAATCAGATAGTTTGTGAAAGCATCTAGCCTTGTGCCTGGCACATAAGGGGTCCTCCTGTCTTCTTAATGGGAGGAGGTGAAAAGGAAGTGTCCCAGAGAAACTGGTGGTCAACAAGTGCTTTTGTATAGACCAGGGAAAGGAACAGCCTCTCCATTCTCCAATAAGAGACTCCTCTCTGCCCAGACTATCACTGGGGATTTCCCATACAAGTCTGCCCCTTGCTCCATATGAAGGCTGCCTGGGTTTCCCTTGACATTCTCCCCATTAAACACTGTCTCAGTGAATCAGATATTGCTCTTTGTAGGTCTATATTTCCAATTCTCAAGAGGCCCTTGATTGCTTGGAAAAGAATCTCTAGCAAAGTTTTACAAAATTCTTATTGGTTCCCATTGGCATTGGTGCTCATAAGAGCATGTTCTACCCCACCCCCCAATAATTAACCCTAACAAAAACACACAGATAAAGGAAAAACAAAACTCAAAACTTCCCTCATCAGAAAAGGAGTCTGGTAGCAGATAAGCTACCTAAATCACAGGGCTATTCTAATAGGACTGGGGGCAATTGGAAGTCACCTGCCTCCCTTTAAGGTGACAATCACATTTTCCAATGCATCACTGAAAGTGGGGTAGGGTAGGCCAGAGCCATTCCCATGGGACTGTCTTTGCAGGTCCTCTGACCTCCATCTGCTGGCCATAGAATCTGACCTCTTGTTAAAAGACATGTATGACCTAGAAGTGGTTCCTTGGACCCCTTGTTTGGGATAGTATTAAAGAGGATTGGTGTCTGGGCCAAGAAGCATTGGGGATTGGACAAGGCAAGCTTTTAGGGGCAGAAAGAATTGGCTTGTCCAGATTATCCCCAAAGGGCAGGAGCAGAGGAGGAAAGGAAAGACAAACCAATTTCCTGACTACCAGTACTACCCAAAGGAGAAGTGGACTCTCTCCTTCCCCAAGCCATTGAAGCTGACTGGATAAGCCTTGGTAGGCATGATGTACTATAGAGTTCTTTCTGGAAGAGGCTGGATTCTGACTGGATTCCCACTTCAAGTTCAGTGATATTTTATAAGAGGCTGTGCTCATCCTGACGCTACTCCTACTGGCACTCTCTAGCTCAGTAGTCACAGATGCCATCCTGGAAAGACATTGTCTATCAAGTCTAGTTAATTCTAGCTCAGAGAAGCTGGAAACAAATTTTTAATCCTGGGTTGGAAAACTCAGCTCCACAAATGTGAGCCCCTGAGACAGAAAATTTCTCAAGATTTATGCCCTGACAGGATAGGTCATCATTGCTCCAGTGTACATCCTGTGTAGTGAGCTTGGAATGTCCTATTTTAGGGAATAGTTGAATGATTTGGGGGAGGTAGTCCTGAGTCCAGGGTGAGAAACCTGGAGGGCAAGTCCTTTGAGGCTTACTTATAGGAATTGAAGATGAATGAAAAGGCTGAAGGAGAATGGAGCTGGGGAGTCAGGGAGTTCAGGGGGGGAAGAAAAGCACATGGGGTATCAGGTTAGTTGATAGGACCAGGCTTCCTGACCATTGGAGATAACCTGGACTGCCTGCAGGTTCAGAGGTCTTCTGAAACGTTGCCATCACTGACCATCCAGGGTAGCTTTGTTAGGGAGAGGCAAGGGCTGGGTCCTGGCCCATCCTGGGAGCTGGAAACCAGCTAGAGAGTATTAGGCATGTTGGGCACCTGGGAAGCACTGAGACTTTTAGGAAGGAATCTAGGAGAGGAGGTGATAGATGGTGGAGGTTAGCAGGTGGGAGAAGGTACTGGACTCAGGGCAATGAGAGGGGGAAGGCTGGCCTGGATTGGCATTCTGCCTAAAACATCGATTTCAAGCTGAGGGACCTCAGAGATTATCTCATTCACATCCACCTCCCCACCCCCCCAAACCATCTTCTAAATGAGGAAAACTGCCAGGAGCTGAAGGCAGTTACTCAAGGTCACCCAGGTTGGAAGAGGTTGGAAGCCAAGTCCTCTCCATAAGTCTGTTCCCATTGGCCATTGTCTAGGTGCAGAGAAGGGCCCTCTATCTTCCCTCTTTTGACATGAGTAATTTCTGTCCTCCCTTGGAGGCCCTAGACTGAAATGCTAACCAGTCCCCCTATGCAGACTGAACCTTTCCTATAATACTTGAGATTATCCAAGAATCCTAGGGAGGGTTCTGGGGGAAGCAGGGACTACTTCTTAACAGAAGTCTACCCATATGACAAAGGCTTCATTCTAAAGGAGCCAAATGGACCTCTTTCTCTCGCTCTTGGCCACCTCTTCTCTCAATCCCCGAGTCCCTACAGATATTCCCCCCACCAAAAGATGGAGGGAGCAGGGGACAGAGCTAGCAGGCAGGTCCCAACATCACAGAACTATCAGGAAAACCTCAGCTTTGCATATAATTTTATTGACCCATTCCCAAGGAGAGAAAGGCAGAAGGTCCAAACCACCTGGTTCCAGACACCTGGCCACATGTGGACAGCTTTCTTATACAGAGTCCCATATGGATCTGTTGTTTTTCATGGAGTCCATGAACATCCTTAAGCGCTTAGGGAAGGAGAGTGTAAGAGGTGAGTCCCGACCGGGTCCCAAAACTTGGTCCCTGGCCTCCAAAGCACTTGAGATCCAAGGCTGGAGAACACTGAACTGGGCAGGGCGCCAGGGCCTTGGAGATGGGGAGCCTGCTGATTGGGGATTGGCTGGGAGCCATATCTGGGAGGAAGAGCTCTTCCCTTGCCCAACAGGGCCCCACCACTGGGGTGTGGAGGTCCTCAAATACCAGGGTAGGGTAGCAGAGGGCCACCGGGTTGAGGCTGTATAGAAAATAAATGGGATTCGGATTGCAGTGGCTGGGGCTTTGGTTCGAATAGGGGGCCAGGCAGGTATATTGGTCCAGGGTTTGTAAGTGGGGGGCCAAATCTTGGCCGGAACAGTGTTTACAGTTGAAGGAGGGTGAGGATCGGTGGTGGGTGGTGGGATCGTGGTCCGAGGAGGTAGGACAGAGAAGACAGTAGCTGGCCCGATCTTGGCGGAGATCCAGTCCAAAAAGTGCCAAGTAGATGTGTAGACGCCAGGCCGGTATGCCCTTGCACAGCCGGCCCCCCAGCTTGTGACACCGTTCACCACATAGCTGTTGCTGTATGTGTCCCTACACATGAGTGGCCCGCCGCTGTCCCCCTAAGACACAAGAAGCATTCTGTCAAGGCAGCCTGACCTGGAGCCTTGAAAGAAGATTGAGAGGAGCAGAGGGGAAAGGTCTGGGCAGAACTTCCCTGGCAGGCCCTTGTCAAAGGCACCAAGAGCTCTCCCTCTGCTACGTGGGGTATCTTGGCTTTGTAAAGGGGTGGGGGGAGGAGATGGATGGACAGAGGTTGGAATTTGGATGGGGGGATAGAAGAAGGGTCCCTGGGTATGAGACCTTATCAGCAAGTATCAGGAAAGAAGGGAGCCCAGGAAATTTAGGGATCATCAGGGATCAGTGGGGTAGTCTACCTGGCAAGAGTCAATTTTTCCCTCTCTGTAGCCAGCACAAATGTTGGATTGGAAAATGTACCCGTGGTACCAGAAGGTTCCATTGCATATCCTCAAATCAATGATGTTAACCTGGGCTTCCTGTAGTATCCGGGATCCTGAGCCTGTTTCAGACAGAGGCCTGGGATTAACCAGTTCACTGCCAAGGTCCCCCCCACCAGCCCAGGGGCTTACCTTAGTCTGGGTGACTCTTTGTGCCCTCCCCTCCTGATGTAAACCACTGTAAACTAGGTCTAGAAGCCCCAACGGCCCTCCCTCTTTCACCATGCCTACAATGAAGAAATGCCCAGAATGGGATTCTCTCAGGTCAGGAGGAAGGATGACTGTTGAGGTCAGCAGCAAGCCCCCTGCCCAGCCCAATGAACTAACAATGACCTTGGGCAACATCTATTTAGGTGACTCTTATAACCCAAGGACTGATACCAGGCTTACCATCATTCCCCAGAGGTGAGAACAGAGGGTCTGGGCCACTGACTTTAGACCTCCTCCTCTCCCCCCCAAAAAGCAGCTCAGGAGTTCCAGGAGGAAGCTTAGGGACAATTTTGGCGCATGTAAAAGTTTGATTGGGGGGGGGGACAGCCTGCAGGTGTACAACAGGGGCAGCAGGGTTCATCCCAGCTGAAGGTTTTCAGAGGCTAAGAGGCTCCTGCTCAAACTGGAAATGGCACCAGGCACAGGATCCCAGGGGTAGTTAGTAGTTTAGGGTCATCAGAGTTCCTCACACAAGTCACCCCAGCAGGAATCTGATGACAGCAAGGCAGATGTAAACCTGTGTGACTGTCTGAGACCAATCTGGAAGAGGTCTTTAGTGGAGGGCTGTGGGGCTCTGTCTTTGGCTCTGTTCAGGTCCACGTTTTTATCAATGACCCAAATGAAGCTACAGAGGCTAAATGGATTGGATGTATAGTTAAGAAACTGGGTCCTGAAAGTTGAGGCAGTTAGATATAAGAGAGATCCCATAATGCTGCTGGCTGGTTACAGAAACATATTTCTTTTGATAGTGAAATATGCCATGTAGAAGGCTCCCTAGATTGTGTGAAAAATCATACAAGATTCCTTGAAAGAGGGAAGTGTGTGCTCATCAATGAAACTTTGCCACCTTCATGGAAGAGACAACTTAGAATCCCATGATAAGGGGAGGGAGAAGTCCCCTGTAGCTCTTCAGGGTTGGAGGCATTGTGCTAGTTGTATCAGAAGTGTCCCAGGCAGATCCTCTCCCAATGGGATCTATCAGCATTCCAAACCATCCATATAGAGAAAAAAACAAAAACAAGTGGATGAAGGTCTATTGTCCAATCCCTGGCATGTCATTAAGAGGGATGTGATCTGGGACAGAAGTGAAGACAAGGAGGAGGAGGAAGAGGAGGAGGAGGAAGGAAGAGGAGGCAAAAGAAAGAGGAAGGGAAGGAGAAGAGGGGTAGGGAAGGCTAGCTTATGTTTGGGAGACTGGAAGGTTTTTGGTGAAACAAAGACTCTACTTTTCAACTTCCACATTAGGGTAGCAGTAGGAAGGCAAATAGATCAGACTCCCCTGGAACCTGCAAAAGGCCAAAGGGGAGGCTTTCCACATATTGGATAGGCAGCTGAGGGAGGGAATGAACATTTCCTGGAGGACATGGGCTGTGGGAGGGTCACTCTCTGATTTAAGCTCCTTTCTGAACCTCTGCATCCCAAAGATGCTAGGAGGTTACACATGTACCTTTTATATTCTTCCACTGGAAGGCTATGGAAAGGGCACATTCTTGGCAGAGCAGCAATCCCTATAGCCACCAAAAGAAACTCTTGAAGAGACCCACCAGACCAAATTTTGACTCAGAAATTCCATCAATCCCCCATATCATGTTTCTAGTCTAGATCTGCAGAGACAGAGAGAATGTTCTGAAGATGCTGGAAACAGGATCTGGCCAAAAGCCAACCAGGAAGAGGCTGTATACCAGGGCTAGAGATCTCATTTTTTCAATGGAAATAGGAAGAGTTTCGGATACTACAACAGGGCAGACTGAGGAGCAGACCTGCACCGGGGATGACACTCCAAAGTGAGGGACAGGGTCTGGGCTTCAGGCCCCAGCTTGATCTGAAGCTTGCAACAGAACATACAGGACAGAAATCTCAGAATAAAGAGTAGCCTGCAATTTTCTCCCTCTGAAAGAGCAAGGGTTCCTAGCTGGCTGATTTAGATTAAGTCAACAGCAACTGAAAAGCCAAATAAGATAAGCCTGCTGAGATGTTCTCATATCCCACCCCAGACTTGTGGAGGTCAGAATGGTGGGGCCATGATTAGACTTGGTCCTTGATCAGATAGCTTTGGGAGCACCAAAAGTTTGCAGGCAGTTTCTCAGCCTGCCGTTGAGATTCTGGAAAAACACAACACTCAATATACATCAAGATTGGAACTCCCAGGACACCCAGGAAAACAATTGGCAGAATTAGCCTAGATAGTCCTTCCAGAAATGTATAGAACCTGTCCCCAACAAAGTCTGTAGCTAGTAAGCAGACTGGAAGAATAAACAAACAAAAAATGCCATCAAAAAAATTATGGTGCTGGCATTTCTGAACCCAGAAAAATGATTCCCAAAATATCTCAAGCAAAACTTCAGAGGAAAACAGGGCTTGGGCACAAATTCAATGAAAATTCTTAGAAGAGTTTTATAAAGCAAGACATTTTTAAAGCAACAATTAAGAAAAATTTACAGGAGTGTAGCTAAGATGGCCTTGGAGTAGCAGGAACTTGTATGACACCCCTCACAACCAATCACTACAAAGAGTCTCAAAATGACAAAAATCAAAGTCAGATGAATTAAAGGGCTCTGCTGCAGGGTGCAACCTTGATGGTAGGCAGGCTTTGGTCATTTCCATGCTATTAAGTGGGTAAAATTACACCTACCAAAGCTTGAGTTGTTCACCCCTCCCCCATACCACCTACCGTGCCAGAGTCAGAGTGAGAGCCAGACAATCTCTAAACTCTTGGGGACTGGCTTAGGGCACCACAGACTTACCCCTGAGGGCAGTTCAAGACTTTGGCAGTGAGACTTGGGACCCAAGGCTGAAGAATGTGGAGCCTGGGCACAGAGATAGGGTAGAAATGGGCTGACCACAACAGACACATCAGAAAAAGAGCAAAATACAGAAGCAACATCAGAGAGTGACAAACAAGCAAATACATCCAACTTTCCCCCAAAAATGTAAATTGGTCACAAGTTCTAGAGGAACTCAAAAAGAAATTCAAGAAGCAAGTAAGAAAGATAAAATAAAAATGGGAAGAAAAGTGTGTGTGTGGGGGAAATGAAAGTAATTTAAAAAATACGAAAATAACAGTTTAAAAGACAAAATTTCCCACAGAGGCACAGAAATCAAATGAAGTAATAAGTAAATTGAAGACCAGAATTGACCTGCTGGAAGCCATGAAAAAGCAGGATAGACCAAAACAAAAAGGGAAATCAAACTATCATAGCTGAAAACCAATCTTTAAAGACCAGAATTGGACAAGTAGAAGCTAATGATCTCACAAGGCAGCAAGAATTAATAAAACAAAGTCAAAAGAATGACAAAATAGAAAGAGACATGAAATATCTCATTGAAAAGACAGCTGACCTAGAAAACAGATCTAGGAGAGACAATTTGAGAATCATTGGTCTACCTGAAAACCTAGAAAAAATAGAAGCCTTGACATCATATTACAAGAAATTATCCAAGAAAACTACCCTGATAGTCTTGAACAAGAGGGCAAAATAGATATTGAAAGAGACCTTAAATCATCCTTTATGTGAACTCCTCAAAAGAGCAGGCCTGAAGATAGGAGGTCCCAGATTCAAATCTGGCCTTAGATACTTCCTAATTGTGTGACTCTGGGCAAATCAGTTAATCCAAATTGTCTGGTCCTTACCACTCTTCTGCCTTGGAACCAATACTAAGTATTGATTCCAACACAAAATGTAAAGGATTAAAAAAATTATTGGACAATTTGAAAGCCGTAATTTTTTAAAAGTATAACTATACTCTTAGATATATATGATATAAATATATCAAGAAATCTTATAAGAATATAGCCTAGATCTCTTAGAACTAAAGGAAAAAGTGAAATGGAAAAATCCATCAGTTACTTCCTGAAAAAAAATGAAAATTCCCAAGAACATCATAGCCAAAATCCAGAGCTTCCAGACCAAAGAAAAAATACTGCAAGCAGTCAAAAAGGAAGAGTTCAAGAACAGAGGAGTCACAATTTAGCAGTCATCACCATAAAGGAACAAAGAGTAGTAAGGGCTAGGCAGAGGGTGATAAGAAACTTGCCCAGTGTCACAACTAAGGGTCTGAGTTCAGATTTGAACCCCAAATCTCTCATCTATAGGTCTGGCTCTCAATCCACTGAGCCACCTAGTTGACCCTCTTGAAAAATTGTCTTGAAGGTAGAGTTCCTAGGGAAGTCTCTCAACTGCATTTATTGATGGAATCCAATCACAACTTTATATTAGCACACCTCATTATTTCCCTCAGAGGTGGAGTCCATCCATATTGGGGTGAAGATGGAGACCAACCCCACCTTTTCAACCTGCCAAGCTGTAGGAGGTATTTTGGGGTCTTCCTTGTTTTGTCAACCCCTTGGCTGGCTGTTCTCTTCATCCTCATTAGCCTACCCCCTCTCCTCAGCCCTCACAAGGCATGCTATTGCTTATACTATGTTTCAAACTCAAGTCAGTGTTGGCAACATGGATTTGCAGCTTGCTTTTGCATGATGTCACTTGATATTTGTGGTCTTCTAAGACTGGAGTTCCATTTTTCCCATAAAAAAGAACATGCAGAAAACATTGGACTTAGAAAGAGAAGCAGAATTCAAGCATGCTTTCATTAAGAGTAAGTCATGATGGGGCAGCAAGGTAGTTCAGTGAATAGAGAGCCAGGCCTGGAGACAAGAAGTCCTGTTTACATATGTCCTCAGACACTTCTTAGTTGTGTGATCCTGGGTAATTCATTTTATCCCAATTGACTAGTTCTTACCATTCTTCTGCTTTGGACCTAGTACTTGTATGGATCCTAAGACAGAAGGTAAAGGTTATTTTTTTTAAGGGATGTCATGACAAATTAGCTTTATTTAATTTGTTGACAGGATTACATAAGCACAATTTAATTGGAGTCCAGAAAAGATTTGCAAAAGGCTTGTAGAACATCTTTCTGTACAAGATGGAAAGATATGATCTCTGTTACTGTGCAGTTAGATGAGTTCTGACCTGAGTGACTGGTAGCAAGAATAGATTCATGTCCATGTGGAAGAGGAGACCTTTGTTGGAGGATTCCAGAGATATGTACTGGGTCCTGGGCAGTTTAATATTTTTCTCATTGACTTGGGTAAAGGCATTAAAGGCAGGCTTCTCAAATGTGCAGATGCCTCTAAGCCAGGAAAGAGAACTAATACAATGTATGAGAGTCAGGATTGTCCAATGCACCCAGGGAGGCAGAGTCAGAGTTGGGACTCCAGGGCATGTTTCCTAGATGACAATCCAACAAGCTAGCTATTAAGCTAGCTAAAGAGATGTGAATAAGAAGGGGTAATAGTGATGGGGGCGGGGGGAAGGACTAATAAAAGATGCCTGAAATCTTTTGTCATTTGGAGGAGAAACAACGTCATGTATATGTACCCTGGATGTCTCAAGCTTTAGGATCTTCTAACTGTAGGACAGGATTTGACATGAAATATATATTTTTATTATTGTTTTATATATGTATACATAAATTTATATACATATTATATTTATGTAAATATACTCTATGTGTTATATATTTATATCTAAATATATATATGCATATATATAAACAGTCAGAAGAAATTCAGATACCATAGTACTACAGTTAAGATGACAAAAGACCTAGTAGCTTCCACTTTAAAGGTACTGAAAGGACAGAATATGATATTCCCCAAGGCAAAGGATTTAGGACTACACCCAAGAATCATCTACTTAGTAAAACTGAGCATAATACTCCAGAAGAAGAAATGGATATTTAATGAAATAGAAGGCTCCCAGGCATTCTTAATAGGAGCTCTGAGTGTTGAGGAGTAAATAAAACAACTGATGGCTTGTCCCTGGGGTCCACAAAAGTCTGCTTGGGAAACTGGCACAAAGCCAACACTTACATGGGACAGGGCTATGGAATTATCCTGTGGGTCCCCATGATGCCTGTGATCTCCCATGACCCTCACTCTCTGTGATAATCACCCTCAATAATCCCAGGGTTCCTGCGTGGTTACCATAAACAGCCATGCTTCCTCATAATGTCGCTGATCTACAACTGCCTTGTGGCCCCTGAAATGCCCCCAATAGCTACTAAAGGACAAAGTGAAATAGAAAAATAAAAAATCCCATCCTTCCTGAAAGAAACCCCCAAATGAAAATTCCCAAAAACATCATAGCCAAAATCCAGGGCTTCCAGACTCAGATCCTCTTCAATTCATGGACCCAGTGATCCCTTCAAGGTACCATGACCCTCTCAATTCCACCAGTGCCCCATCCCAGGCTTACCGCCTTCCTGTGTGGCCCCCCAGCCAGCAATGTAACACTTCTCTGTAGGCCTGACTGGGGTCTCTCCTGGTCGAGGCAGGCAGGCAATACGAGCCAGGTCTCCACACTGTATTGGTCTGTCCATCTGTATCAGTGCAATGTCATTTTTTACGCTCTGAAAACTGTAATTTTCATGTATCACAAGCTTGATGGGCTTTCGCTCCTGTATTTTGTTGCCCATGGTGCCTTGAGTCCCGACCTGCATCTCCCATGCTCCAATCACCGTCCTCCAATTGACCAAGTTACTGGGGAAACAACCAGTGAGGACTCAGAGTCACCTCAGGCACAGTAGGAAGGAGTTAAGGAAAGGAGAAAAGGAGGGAGGAGAGAGGAAGGAAAAAAAGGTAGAAAAGGAGTGCAGGAAGTAGAGAAGAGAGGGGGAAGAAAGGGAGGGAGAGAGAGAGAAAAAAAGAGCAAAAGAGAAAGATGATAGAGGAAGGATGGGAAGGAGAGAGGGAATAAGAGAGAAGGAAAGAAGAGATAAAGACAAGGAAAAAGACAGGGAAACCATGACCTCCTCACTGAAAGTATACTAGGCAGGACTACAAGAGACTCATACACACAGTCAAAAATTGAGGAGAAAAAGAGAAGAGAAAGAAACTAGGACTCCCTCGCTAAGGATATGCCTTGGCAGGGATTCCCTAGAGGCAGAAGGACATATAGACAAAGAAAAAGAAACCAACAGGAGACAGAAACTCTCTTAGAGAAAGATCAGTGGGATAAGAGACCCCTCTTTGCACTCCCCCCAACCCCCCACACCAAGCTTACTCACGTCTTAGTACCATTCCTGAAGCAGTGGGCAGCAGTGAGAACCCAATTTGGAGCTATGAGGGAGCCCCCACAGACATGGAACCTGTACCAGCCATTCCAGTACACAATCTGTATACTGACCATCCAGGGCCAAGCCCCGGGACGTGCATCCATTCCTCCAACGATCCGAGAGCTAAATTTCCTGGCCAATGGCCTCTGTCCACAGGAACCCCTGAAGAGAGAAGATGGGATCTGCCCTTGACCCCTGCCCTCCCCTGGAAGACAGACTTCCCTTGTTCCCAGCTCCAAGCAGGAGTCTCTGGGAGGGAAAGGTGGATGAGGAGCCCATTTTTCTCTCCCCTTAAGTGCCTTACCACCTTCCCCAACTCCCTTCTTCCTTGTGCTTCCCTTCACTTACGAACATGATGTGTCACTAGCCATGGTCCCTACGAAGGAGAGCAGCAGTACCTGCCACATCCTGGACACCCCCATCTTCCAGACTGCACTGGAAGCTTGGAAAGAATTCACAATATTCATTTCTCCAGCCAATCACAGGCCAGAGCCTTTATGATGCCAGAAGAGAATGCGGGGAGGGGGGGGGCGGGGGGAGGGTCAGAGAGAACATATAGGGTTCCCTTGCCCATGAGCATTCCCTCTGAGGTCCACCAAGCATTTGCCACACAAAAGCCTCATGAAGCTTGTGGTACATGTATTATGAGCCCATCTGAAAGATGAAGAAGCTTAGGTTTAGAGAATCCTAACTTTGGAAAGGACTGAGATAGCCCCAGACTAGATGAACCTATGCAATCTTGAGGACAAATGTCTTCTCCCCAGCTCGTGCTGTGCCTCAAGGACCAGGCAGCTAGTTAGAATCAGAACTAAGGTCTTTAAGCTGCTGGTTTGGGGATTGATTGAGGGACTTTTTAGAAAAGTTGGGCTGGGTCAGATGGAGACTTCCTTGGAAGGTGTTCCTCTATATGTTGGAGTGCAAGGATCCTCTCAGGGCACTAGCCAAATCTCCAAAATAATTGATTGCAGAGAATACGCTACCCTATAATGGCAGAAGGGCGACCCCACTTGGGAACTTTGCTTACCAGATGTAGACCTGGTTCCTGTCCTTAGAAGAGACATTCAGCAAGGACGCAACAAACCTTTACAAAGTGCCTGTCATATGTGAAGACCTGGGGCTTGAGCCACACTTTTTTTGCTCTCCTTTTGAGCACACACCCCCTCCCAGACTGCATAGATTTGTGGAAGAATGCTCTTGGAGGAGCCATTGACTACCAACTGTCCTTGTTCTCCCTTCTTAGTCATGCCTTTTAAAAATTCTCCTGGAGTCTGACTGCTTCTTGTTTAAAGGAAGCTTTAAACTTTAAACTGGGGCTCTCAAGGAATATCAACCAGAAATCTCAGCTCCTAGAACCCTGAGAGAGTGAGCTCTTCCTCTGGGAACCCCAAATCATGAAGATAGATGGGACCTGGTGAGTAGGTGACCCAGAGAAAGAGAGATGCTTCTCAGATCAGAGGAGTAGGTCCCCATGGGATCCCCCATGGCCTGGGCACTGGTATTGTCCAACAACAGTCTGTCACAACAGTCTGGGACCAGACCCTGAGCTGAGCCACATCCTGGACACTCCTATCTTCCAGACTGCCCCCCCACCCACCCAACTACTTGTCTGCCTGCCTAGGAGAGCAGAGACTTCCTATCATGGGACTTGAGGGCCCCTTAGATGTTAGCAAGAAGGCAACCAAACAACTGAGAAATAAACAGAAGTGGCAGATATTTGACCCCAAGCTAGAAGGAATCTCAGAGAGATGCCAAAGGAACAACAGACAGACACTATGTGAGGGCAAGAGCTAACTAGGCATGCACATCCTGTGCTCCAAAGAGCTTGAATTGAAGCCTGGGTCAAGGACTCTCCTTTGGCATCTTGGGGAGGGCAATGAAGTAGTCTTTCCTGGACACTCTAAGGAACCAACCCTAGGTTCCAGGTGATCAGTGAACAGATCTAGCAGCCACATAAGTCAACGTCCACTTGTCCATCACAGCTCGACTCAGTGATGGGAATGACTTGGAGTTGCCACTTTCTAGGGGTCAGTTTACTGCCCACAGAAAATCAGGAGAGGGTCTGAGGAGAATAAACAGAACTCCTCATTCTGAAGGCTTGTGACATCTTTTCAATTAAAAAAAAACCTCTGAAAAAGTGAACTGATGTTAAATGGTTTTCATTTATATTAAGGGGGCAACAAGTTAAAAGCCGTGGGAACACTAAAACCTGGTGATAAGAACAGCAATAACAATAACTCATACTAATACAGCATTTCAAGGCTTATTTTACACATGTAATATCATTTGTGGGTCACAACATCCCTAAAAGGTAGAAGCTACTATTATCCCTATTTTGTGAATGAGGAAACAGGTCCAGAGAAGCTGTCCAAGGTCATACAGCTAGTATATGTTTGAGGCAGGCTTTAAACCTAAATCTTGACTCCAGGCCCAGTACTCTATCCACTGGGCCATCTGGCTGCCCTTGTGTTAGTTGCTTGTAATGATGCTGGTGGAAACATAGCCAATAGTCAAACATTTATTAAGCACTAGGTGATGAATACAATGCATAGAGCACTAGTCCTGGAGTCAGCAAGATCTAAGTTCAAATACAGACTCAGACACTTTCTAGCTGTGTGATCCTGGGCAAATCACTTAATCCTGTTTGCTAGAAAAGGAATGTCAAACCACTCCAGTATGTTTGCCAAGAAAATCCCAAACAATATGGATGAAAACTTATAAAAATATAAACTGCCTAGACTAACAGAAGAAGAAATAAATTACCTGAACAACCCCATATCAGAAAAAGAAATTTAACAAGCCATCAAAGAACTCCCTAAGAAAAAATCCCCAGGTCCAGATGGATTCACAAATGAATTCTATCAAACATTCAAAGAACAACTAATCCCAATATTAAACAAACTATTTGACAGAATAAGCCAAGAAGGAATTCTACCAAATTCATTCTACGACACAAACATGGTACTGATGCCAAAGCCAGGCAGGTCAAAATCAGAGAAAGAAAACTATAGACCAATCTCCTTAATGAATATAGATGCAAAAACCTTAAATAGGATACTAGCAAAAAGACTCCAGCAAGTCATCACAAGGGTTATCCACTATGACCAGGCAGGATTCATACCAGGAATGCAAGGATGGTCCAATATTAGGAAAACCATCCACATAATTGACCATATTAACAAGCAAACTGACAAAAATCACATGATTATCTCAATAGATGCAGAAAAAGCCTTTGATAAAATACAACACCCATTCCTATTGAAAACACTGGAAAGTATAGGAATAGAAGGGCCTTTCCTAAAAATATAAACAGTATCTATCTAAAACCATCAGCAATCATCATCTGCAATGGGGATAAACTAGAAACTTTCCCAATAAGATCAAGAGTGAAACAAGGATGCCCATTATCACCTCTATTATTTAACATTGTACTAGAAACACTAGCAGTAGCAATTAGAGAAGAAAAAGAAATAGAAGGTATTAAAATTGGCAATGAGGAGACCAAGTTATCACTCTTTTCAGATGATATGATGGTTTACTTAAAGAATCCTAGAGAATCAACCAAAAAGCTAGTCAAAACAATCAACAATTTTAGCAAAGTTGCAGAATACAAAATAAACCCGCATAAGTCATCAGCATTTCTATATATCTCTAACCCATTTCAGCAGCAAGAATTAGAAAGAGAAATAACATTTAAAGTCACCCGAGACAATATAAAATACTTAGGAATCTATCTGCAGAGACAAACACAGGAACTCTATGAACACAACTACAAAACACTCTCCACACAGTTAAAACTAGATCTAAACAATTGGAAAACCATTGATTACTCATGGGTGGGACAAGCTAACATAATAAAAATGACAATCCTACCCAAATTAATTTATTTATTTAGTGCCATACCCATTGAACTACCAAAACACTTTTTTAATGAATTAGAAAAAAAATAAGCAAAGTTCATTTGGAAGAACAAAAGATCAAGGATATCCAGGGAAATCATGAAAAAAATGCGAAGGAAGGAGGACTTGCAGTCCCAGATCTCAAACTATACTATAAAACAGTGATTATCAAAACAATTTGGTACTGGCTAAAAGATAGAAAGGTGGATCAGTGGAATAGACTTGGGGTAAATGACCTCAGCAAGACAGTCTATGATAAGTTCAAAGACCCTAGTTTGTGAGACCAAAACCGAGTATTTGATAAAAAACTGCTGGGAAAATTGGAAGACAGTGTGGGAGAGATTAGTCTTAGATCAACATCTCATACCCTACACCAAGATAAACTCAGAATGGGTGAATGACCTGAATATAAAGAAGGAAACTATAAGCAAATTAGGTGAACATAGAATAGTATACTTGTCAGACCTTTGGGAAAGGAAAGACGTTAAAACCAAGCAAGAGCTAGAAAAAAAAATCACAAAATATAAAATAAATTATTTTGACTACATCAAATTAAAAAGTTTTTGTACAAACAAAACCAATGTAACTAAAATCAGAAGGGAAGCAACAAATTGGGAAACAATCTTCATTACAAAAACGTCTGACAAAGGTCTAATTACTCAAATTTATAGAGTTAAATCAATTGTACAAAAAATTAAGCCATTCTCCAATTGATAAATGGGCAAGGGACATTGAATAGGCAATTTTCAGTTAAAGAAATCAAAACTATTAATAAGCACATGAAAAAGTGTTCTAAATCTCTTATAACCAGAGGGATGCAAATCAAAATAACTCTGAGGTATCACCTCACACCTAGCAGATTGGCTAACATGACAGCAAAGGAAAGCAATGAATGCTAGAGGGGATGTGGCAAAGTCGGGACATTAATGCATTGCTGGTGGAGTTGTGAATTGATCCAACCATTCTGGAGTTTGTACCCTAAAGAGATAATAAGTAAAAAGACATGTACAAAATGTTCATAGCTGCGCTCTTTGTGGTGGCAAAAAATTGGAAAATGAGGGGATGTCCTTCAATTGGGGAATGGCTGAACACACTGTGGTATATGTTGGTGATGGAATACTAATGCACTCAAAGGAATAATAAAGTAGAGGAATTCCATGGGTACTAGAACAACTTCCAGGAATTGATGCAAAGTGAGAGGAGTAGAACCAGGAAAACATTGTACACAGAGACTGATACACTGGTACAATCAAATGTAATGGACTTCTCCATTAGTGGCAATGCAAATGACCCTGAACAACCTGGAGGAATCTATGAGAAAGAACACTATCCACATCAGAGGAAACACTGTGGGAGTAAAAACACCAAAGAAAAACAAGTGCTTGAATACATGGTTCTAAGGGATGTGGTTGAGGATGTAGACTCTAAATGAATGTCCTAGTGCAAACGTCAACAACATGGAAATAGGTTCTGATCAAGGACACAAGTAATACCCAATGAAATTGCGTGTTGTCTGTGGAAAGGGTTGGGGGAGGGGAGGGAGGGAAACAATGTGATTACTGTAACTAAGGAATAATGTTCTAAATTGACTAAATAAACTAATTCAAATGGGAAAAAAAATAAAAAGAAAGAACGAAAAGCCCAAACAGGTTCGGGAAGGGCAAACAGGACTGAACAACATTTAAGTCAAGCATTGGGAATGGAAATACCAAAAAAGAGAGACCCTGCCCTCAAAGGAGTTTACAATCTAACAAGGCAGCACAAAATGCAAAAGGGAGCTGAGAAATAAGGCAGGTGGGGAGGGGAAGGAGATTGGTGGCCAGGGGAGGAACTGGACTGTGGACAGGATGGGGAAGTGGGTCAGAGAAGCCCTTAGTTGATTGCTGCAGTCAAAGGAGAAATGAGATTGTTACCCGCCCCCCTCAGAGGGGCAGAGGAGGGAGCATTCCAAGGTTGATTAGATCTTCCAGGATAATGAAGGCCTGGGGGAGAAGTCCCAGAGCAGGGCAGGCAGTGGGGAAATGAGAAGTCTGGATACTGCCTGTGTGCTCAGAGTACTATAGGATTAGAGCAGAGCCATAGATCAGGGATCTGTGAACTTGGATGGAAAAACAATCCCATCTTTCTCTTCAATACCTTCACAATGAAATGCCCATGTTTCTCTAGTAAGTTGGCTGCCCTCCTCTCCCAGCTGCTTCTTCTTCCCTAGGCTCTCTGTCCCAACTGTGGTTCCTCAGAGGAGGGGGGAAAAGTTTGGGTTATTGTCTCGACAGCGTTTTCAGAGGCTACTTCAAATGCCCACATTTCCAAGTAAAATGAGAAGTGCTTTGGGGAAGAGGCCCTCAGCTCAGCACCTCCCTCAGGTACACAAGGGAGAGATGGGTGGCCTTGGACTAGGGGACCACAAGGAAAAGACTGAGGGGCCCTGAAACCTAAGATGAAATGGCATGGAAGGAGATGAAAAGGCAGCAGGCAATAGGCTCAGAGATCACTGGACAGAGGACCACCCCAAGTGGACAAGATCCCAAACTGGAGGAAGCACCCATTGGGCCCAAGGCTTGGTTTCCTAGTCCCAAATGGGAGAGCTAGAAAGTGGGAGCTGAGAGGAGCATGAGGGAAGGAGAGAGAAATCCTGGGTGGCTGCCCTGGGGCACTGCAGGGTCTGGACTCTTTCTATTATCCCATAACCCTCCCTGGTCCCCAGCACAATCACAGGGTCCCTGAGGAGGAATGGGGTCCTCTGCCCCTGAAGTCCTTCAGGACCAAAGTCAGCTTCCCAGATCTGCCATTCATTGTAAACCTCCTTCCTCCCATTTTTTTTTGTCTCTCTCCAGCTTGCCTGCTCACTGCTCCTTTCCTACCCTTGCCTGAGGAATGGCCTGCACAGGGCTAGCTGGTAAATTAGGGCAGTACCCAGGGACCAGGATAGTATTATGCTTGACCCTGAACAGCAGATGGTGCTGAAGAGCTAGGCAGACTGAGCCCTTTGACCGGTTTGCTTCCTTTCCCTTTGTAAGAATCCTAGAAAGCTGTTTAAGCCATAGTCCTAAAGCTCAGGGCACCTGGAAGGTTGGGGGGGCTGGAGGAGGGAGGAAGACTTTTGACTGGAGCAATCAGGGAAAGCTTCTGGGAGGGGGCAGTATTTGCACTGGACCTCAAACATCAGGGAAGGACTGGAGAAGATGGCAAGGGAAAGGTGGACATTCGATGAGCTGACCTTGGGGTGCAAGTCAATGGGACTCAGGGGGAGAGGTGGATACTCACTGGACCAAAGGAAGTGATGAATAAGAAAGGTGACTGGAGCCTGGCGTTGAATGCCAGTCTTATTTGTCTTATTCCAGGAGATTTGGGGACAGGGAAATTTTCTCTCCTATAAACCTTAGTTATAGTGGGCTTTCCCCCCACTGACTCCTTCCCAGGATTTTTGTTAGGGAAAAGCTGTGCAGCACTGAAAGACTTTGAGCTGTGGGTGCTCTGATCTTTAATCTTAGCTAGGGAACCCTAATGATGAGCTGCGGTGTCCTGAAAGCAAAAAGTGGTATGTGGGAGGGAGAGAGGGAAAGTGGGGGAGAGAGACAGAGAGACAGAGACAGACACAGAGAGAGAGAGAAATGAGCAAAGCTTAACTGGCAGAGAGATGGGCCTGTCTTAGAAATATTAATTTAACTGCTACATAGAGGATAAATTGGGGAGGGGAAGGGAGGAAGGAAGGAAAGGAGGGAGAGAAAAACAAGCATTTATAGAATGAAAACTTACCTACTACGAACCAATTAGTCAATAAATGAAACAGATACTAAGTGTCAGAGACTGTGCTTTCACAAAGATCTCATTGGATCCTCACAACAACCCTACCAGGTAGGTGCTGTTATTGCCCCTATTTTACAAAAGAAAAAACTGAGACAGACAGAGGTTAAGTGACTTGTCCAGTGCCACTCAGCTAGTGTCTGTGGTCACAGCTCTACTGAGGCATAGACACATTCAGGGTTTAGAACGAGTCAAGACCAAGGGTGCTGAGAGATTTCACTCCAATGGTGGTGACTCCATCGGTGGAGAAAAGTGAACATGTGGGAAAGATATGATGGAGTCAAATCAACAAGACCTGGCCCCCAGGTAGCCTGGGGAAGGGCTTGGAGGAGAGATGAGGGAGTCAGAGTCAAAGAATCCTAAGTGCCCAGCAAGATGGTGGCATCTACTAGGACCTGGGAGGCTTCAGAGCAAGCTGAGGACATGGGGTGGAGTTGAAGTTGTCTCCAGTTTAGATTTGCCTGGTTCTGGCCTGGGGGATCTGACATCTCCATGGCAGTGATGAGCATCTGAGGCTGGTTAGGAAGGGAGGCTGTAACTGATCATTTGATTATCACATATGGAGTCCCAGAGCTTAGTGCTTTATAAAGACCTTTTGGACCCCAACTCAGGGGCCATATTGGGGGAGAAGACTAAGAATATCCCTTGTCTTGGGCTTTTTAAAGATCTTTCCTCCCCACTCATCTTAAAGCCCCTATTTGTTTCATTGAGGCAGCTCAGCTTCTGTCAGTATTTAGGACAGTGATGGCAAACCTTTTAGAAACTATGTGCTGTGCCCCACCAGACTGTGTGCTATACCCTGGACCCCTTACCTCAAACAGGGGATGAAACACTCCCATTGGGCTGCTGGGCAGATGGGCAGGTAAAGTAAAAACATGTTCTCAGTGTAGTGGAGAGGGGAAAGGGAGCAGCTCTCCCAAGTCCCTCTGCCTTTTCAGTAACTAATTCTTTTTTTTTCCTTTTAAACATTATTTTATTTGGTCATTTTCAAACATTATTCATTGGAAATTTTCTTTTCCTCAATCCCTCCCACCACCCCTCCCATAGCCGACACGTGATTCCACTGAGTATGATGTGTCCTTGATTCGAACCATTTCCATGTTGTTGGTATTTGCATTCATGTGTTCATTTAGAGTCTCTCCTCAATCATATCCCCTCAACCCCTGTAGTCAAGCAGTTGCTTTTCCTCAGTGTTTTTACTCCCACAATTTGTCCTCTGCTTGTGGATAGTGTTTTTTTCTCCTAGATCCCTGCAGATTGTTCAAGGACATTGCATTGACACTGTAACAGTTAAAAGAGTGGTTGTCAGATTGTTACAGACGAAAGAGTGGTTGCCTTAAACTGTGACCACAGACGTATGGTTTCAAGACATTGTTGCCAGGGACAATTTTCCAAATGTGAAATATACCCAAGTCAGCTAGGTTTTAATGGAGATTTTAATTAATAAAAATAAGGAATTAATGAGAGAGAGAGAGAGAGAGAGAGAGAGAGAGAGAGAGAGAAAGAGAGAGAGAGAGAGAGAGAGAGAGAGAGAGAGAGAGAAAGAGAGAGAGAGAGAGAGAGAGAGAGAGAGAGAGAGAGAGAGAGAGAGAGAGAGGGAGGGAGGGAGGGAGGGAGGGAGGGAGGGAGGAAATAATGAGAAAGGGGCTAGGCCAGCCTAGGCTTTAAGCCTTAAGAGAGAGATCAGTCAGTCTTTAATCCACTCACCACAAGATTTGTCCCAAGCAAGATTCTAGGATTCAGAGAGACCCTCCAGTTTAGCTCCTGAGCTCCACTTCAGCATCCAAGGCTGAATTCTCCTTCAGAGGCATCCTGATTCTCCTTTTAAAGAGAATTTTCTCCTATGTCACCTCCCCTAAGTTCTCACATCTACCAATCACAGTAGATGTTTTCCCAGGACTGACCATTCTTAATTCACACTTTATTTAGTTCTCAACTTCTCTGGGTAGACTAAAACTTCTGAGTAAGTTCACACCTCTTTGCCCCTTGCAAGTTTGCAAGTTGCTTGACATTTTAGTGATTAATTTGACCTTCATAGGTACTTAGCACCTTTTTGTATTAGATCTAAAAATAGACCCAGCTTAAGGTTTTTTAGCTTTACTTTAAGTATGGTTTAAGTACTTTTCATTGTTCAGTAAAGAGTTTACAACTTTATCTTCCCCTAAAGTATGCTTAAGTATGGGTGGAGTAGTGTTCTCACATTCCTGATCAAGTACCTTCATTGTTTAAAATGTGGAATGGTCTTAACCAAATCTTCTGAAGTAGGGTCTGAGAATTTTTTAAGATTCACAACACTAATGGATAAGTCCATTATGTTCAATTATACCACAGTGTATCAGTCTCTGTGTACAATGTTTTCCTGGTTCTGCTCCTTTCGCTCTGCATCACTTCCTAGAGGTTGTTCCAGTCTCCGTGGAATTCCTCCACTTTATTATTCCTTTTAGCACAATAGTATTCCATCACCAACATATACCACAATTTGTTCAGCCATTCCCCAATTGAAGAGCATCTCATTTTCCAATTTTTTTGCCACCACAAAGAGCACAGCTATGAACAAGTTCTTGTACAAGTCTTTTTTCCTTATTATCTCTTTGGGACACAAACCCAGCAATGCTATGGCTGGATCAAAGGGCAGACAGTCTTTTATCACCCTTTGGGCATAGTTCCAAATTGCTGGTTGGATCAATTCACAACTCCACCAGCAATGCATTAATGTCCCGACTTTGCCACATCCCCTCTAGCATTCATTACTTTCCTTTGCTGTCATGTTAGCTAATCTGCTAGGTGTGAGGTTGTTTTGTGAGTTGTTTTGATTTGCATCTCTCTGATTATAAGAAATTTAAAACACTTTTTCATGTGCTTATTAATAGTTTTGATTTCTTTATCTGAAAACGGCATATTTGTGTCCCTTGCCCATTTATCAATTGGAGAATGGCTTTATTTTTTTGTACAATTGATTTAGCACTTTGTAAATTTGAGTAATTAAACCTTTGTCAGAGGTTTTTGTGAAGATTGTTTCCCAATTTGTTGCTTCCCTTCTGATTTTAGTTACATTGGTTTTGTTTGTACAAAAACTTTTTAATTTGATGTAGTCAAAATAATTTATTTTATATTTTGTGACTCTTTCTAAGTCTTGCTTGGTTTTAAAATCTTTCCCTTCCCAAAGGTCTGACATGTATACTATTCTGTGTTCACCTAATTTACTTATAGTTTCCTTCTTTATGTTCAAGTCATTCACTCATTCTGAATTTATCTTGGTGTAGGGTGTGAGGTGTTGATCCAAACCTAATCTCTCCCACACTGTCTTCCAATTTTCCCAGCAGTTTTTATCAAATGGTGGATTTTTGTCCCAAAAGCTGTGGTCTTTGGGTTTTTCATAGATTGCCTTGCTGAGGTCATTTACCCCAAGTCTATTCCACTGATCCTCCTTTCTTTCTCTTAGCCAGGACCAAATTGTTTTGATGACCACTGCTTTATAGTATAGTTTGAGATCTCGGACTGTAAATCCTCCTTACTTTGCATTTTTTTTATGATTTCCCTGGATATCCTTGATCTTTTGTTCTTCCCAAATGAACTTTGTTGTGTTTTTTTTCCCCCCTAATTCAGTAAAGAAGTTTTTTGGTAGTTCAAAGGGTATGGCACTAAATAAGTAAATTAATTTGGGTAGGATTGTCATTTTTATTATGTTAGCTCATCCCACCTATGAGTAATTAATTGTTTAGATCTAGTTTTAACTGTGTGGAGAGTGTTTTATAGTTGTGTTCATATAGTTCCTGTGTTTGTATCTGCAGATAGATTCCTAAGTATTTTATATTGTCTAGGGTGATTTTAAATGGTATTTCTCTTTCTAATTCTTGCTGCTGAATGGGCTACAGATATATAGAAATGCTGATGACTTATGCGGGTTTATTTTGTATTCTGCAACTTTGCTAAAATTGTTGATTGTTTTGACTAGCTTTTTGGTTGATTCTCTAGGATTCTTTAAGTAAACCATCATATCATCCGCAAAGAGTGATAGCTTGGTCTCCTCATTGCCAATTTTTTTTTGGTGACTTTTTTTAAAAATATATTTTATTTGATCATTTCCAAGCATTATTCGTTAAAGACATAGATCATTTTCTTTTCCTCCCCCCCACCCCCCATAGCCGACACATAAGTCCACTGGGCATTAGATGTTTTCTTGATTTGAACCCATTGCTTTGTTGATAATATTTGCATTAGAATGTTCATTTAGAGTCTCTCCTCTGTCATGTCCCCTCAACTGCTGTGTTCAGTAAGTTGCTTTTCCTCGGTGTTTCCACTCCCATAGTTTATCATTTGCTTATGAATAGTTTTTCCTCCTGGATCCCTGCAAATTGTTCAGGGACATTACACAGCCATTAATGGAGAAGTCCATTACGTTCGATTATACCACAGTGTATTAGTCTCTGTGTACAATGTTCTCCTGGTTCTGCTCCTCTCGCTCTGCATCACTTCCTGGAGGTTGTTCCAGTCTCCATGGAACTCCTCCACTTTATTATTCCTTTTAGCACAATAGTATTCCATCACCAACATATACCACAGTTTGTTCAGCCATTCCCCAATTGATGGGCATCCCCTCGTTTTCCAGTTTTTGGCCACCACAAAGAGCGCAGCTATGAATATTTTTGTACAAGTCTTTTTGTCCATTATCTCTTTGGGGTACAGACCCAGCAGTGCTATGGCTGGATCAAAGGGTAGATATTCTTTTGTCGCCCTTTGGGCATAGCCTCATTGCCAATTTTAATATCTTCTATTTCTTTTTCTTCTCTAATTGCTACTGTTAGTGTTTCTAGTATTTAAATAATAGAGGTGATAATGGGCATCCTTGTTTTACTCCTGATCTTATTGGGAAAGCTTCTAGTTTATCCCCATTGCAGATGATGTTTGCTGATGGTTTTAGATAGATGCTATTTATATTTTTAGGAAAGGCCCTTCTATTCCTATACTTTCCAGTGTTTTCAATAGGAATGGGTGTTGTATTTTATCAAAGGCTTTTTCTGCATCTATTGAGATAATTATGTGATTTTTGTCAGTTTGCTTGTTAATATGGTCAATTATGTGGATGGTTTTCCTAATATTGGACCATCCTTGCATTCCTGGTATGAATCCTGCCTGGTCATAGTGGATAACCCTTATGATGACTTGCTGGAGTCTTTTTGCTAGTATCCTATTTAAGATTTTTGCATCTATATTCATTAAGGAGATTGGTCTATAGTTTTCTTTCTCTGATTTTGACCTGCCTGGCTTTGGCATCAGTACCATGTTTGTGTCGTAGAATGAATTTGGTAGAACTCCTTCTTGGCTTATTCTGTCAAATAGTTTGTTTAATATTGGGATTAGTTGTTCTTTGAATGTTTGATAGAATTCATTTGTGAATCCATCTGGACCTGGGGATTTTTTCTTAGGGAGTTCTTTGATGGCTTGTTAAATTTCTTTTTCTGATATGAGATTGTTTAGGTAATTTATTTCTTCCTCTTTTAATCTAGGCAATTTATATTTTTTGTAAGTACTCATCCATATCACCTAGATTGCCATATTTGTTGCCATATAATTGGGCATAGTAGTTTTTAATGATTGCCTTATTTTCCTCTTCATTAGAGGTGAGGTCTCCTTTTTCATCTTAGATACTGTCAATTTGGTTTATTTCTTTCCTTTTTTTAATTAGACTGACTAGTACTTTGTCTATTTTATTTGTTTTTTCAAAGTACCAGCTTCTAGTCTTATTTATTAAATCAATAGTTCTTTGACTTTCAATTTTATTAATTTCTCCTTTGAGTTTTAGGATCTTTAATTTAGTCTTCATCTGAGGATTTTTAATTTGTTCGCTTTCTAATTTTTTAATTTGCATGCCCAATTCATTGACCTCTGCCCTTCCTAATTTGTTAATATATGAACTCAAGGATATAAATTTCCCCCTGAGTACTGCTTTGGCTGCATCCCATAGGTTTTGAAAGGATGTCTCATCATTATCATTTTCTTCAATGAAGTTATTAATTGTTTCCACGATTTTTTCTTTAACTAACTGGTTTTGGAGAGTCGTATTGTTTAATTTCCAATTAATTTTTTTAATTTACCTCTCCATGTTCCCAGTTACATTGTGATCTGAGAAAGTTGCATTTATTATTTCTGCTCTTTTGCACTTGTTTGCAATGATTTTATGACCTAATACATGGTCAATTTTTGTGACTGTACCATGTGCTGCTGAAAAGAAGGTATATTCCTTTTTGTTCCTATTTATTTTTCTCCACATGTCTACTAACTCTAATTTTTCTAAGATTTCATTTTCTTCTCTTGCCTCTTTCTATTTATTTTTTGGTTTGATTTCTCTAGTTTGGATAGAGGAAGATCTCCCACTAGTATAGTTTTTCCGTCTATTTCATCCTTGAGCTCCTCTAGTTTCTCCTTTAGAAATTTGGATGCTATGCCATTTGGTGCATACATGTTGAGTACAGATATTTCCTCATTGTCTGTACTGCCTTTTATCAGGATGTAATTACCTTCCCTATCTCTTTTAACTAGATTTATTTTCACTTTGGCTTTGAGACTCCTGCCTTCTTTTTATCGGTTGATGCCCAATGGATTTGGCTCTACCCTCTTACTTTCACCCTGTGCGTATCTACCTTCCTCATGTCTGTTTCTTGTAGACAGTATATGATAGGGTTTGGATTTCTAATCCACTCTGCTATTCGCTTGCGTTTTATGGGTGAGTTCATTCCATGCACATTCAGAGTTATGGTTACTAGGTATGTATTACCCAGCATTTTGATTTCTAAGCCTGGTCCTGCCTTTTCTTCTTTCACTATTTCCTTCTACACAAATGTTTATTTTTAATAAGTCCCTCTAGTTCCCACCCTTATTTTACTTCTCTTTCTATCCCCTCCTTATTCCCCCCCATTATTTTCCCTGTAGTCTTTCTAAAATTAACCCCCCCGCTCCCTCCCTCCCTTGTACTAATTCCTGCCCCACCAGTCCATTTGTGACCCTTCTATTCCCCTATAGGGAGCAAATCTATTCTCTGCCCCAATGGATTGGATTGTTTTTCCCTCTTTGGGTCAATTTCAAAGCACGTAAGAGTTGAGTATTTCCTATCTCTGACCTCTTTACCCTTCCAGTGTATTGATGTTCTCCCCTCTCCCACCATGAGCTTCTTTGTGACATATAAAGTTACCCCCATTTGTTTCTTTTCCCATTTCTTTTTATATTAATCTCTTTTTTTAGCTCTAGTTATGTATATGTATATATATATACACACAAACACATGTATGCATTTATGCATGCATATATCTATATACCTATTTATGTCTTGTCCTTTCATCCTATACAGTTTGTCTCTGTTCCCTCTAAGTGTACTTCTTTTTGCTGCCCAGGTAATAACAAGTTTTTAAGTGTTACCAATGACCTCTTTTCTTATAGGGATACAGATTATTTTAATTTATTCAGTCTCTTAAAAATTTTTTTGTTTTGTTTTGTTTTTCTTTTCCCCCTCTTTTTAAATTACCTTTTGATGGTCTCTTGAGTTCTGTGCTTGGACATCAAATTTTCTCTTCAGGTCTGATCTTTTCTTTACAAATTCTTGGAATTCTTTTATTTTGTTGAATGACCATACTTCCCCCTGTAAGAATATAGTCAGTTTTGCTGGGTAGTTGCTTCTTGGGTTGTAGACATATTTTCCTTGCTTTCTGGAATATCATATCCCATGCTTCTTGGTCTTTCAGTGTGGATGCAGCCAGTTCCTGCATTATCCTCACTGTGGCTCCATGGTATCTGAATGACTTCTTCTTGGCAGCTTGTAATATCCTTTCTTTGGTCTGATAGTTCTTGAATTTGGCTATAACATTCCTGGGTGTTGTCATTTGGGGGTTGAGTATAGGAGGTGATCTGTGGATTCTTTCAATCTCCACTTTTCCCTCTTGTTCTAGGATATCGGGACAGTTTTCTTTAATAATTTCCTGTAGTATGATGTCCAGGTTTTTTCTTTTGTCATGGTCTTCTGGTAGACCAATGATTCTTAAATTGTCTCTCCTTGAACAATTTTCTAAATCCTCTGTTTTGTGAATGAGATGCTTCATATTTTCCTCAATTTTTCATTCTTTTGGTTTTATTTTATAGTGTCCTGCTGCCTTGTGAGGTCACTTAATTCTAGTTGTTGTATTCTGGTTCTTAAAGACTAGATTTCATCCCAGGTTTTTTGGTCATCCCTTTCCTTCTGGTCTTATTTTCTTTGGAAATCTTTCATCCTCTTTATCTTGTCTTTCATCTCCTTTTTCTCATCTTTCATCCTCTTCACCTCATCTTTCATCTCCTTTGCCTCATTTTCCAGCTGGTTGATTTTGGCTTTCAAGACACCATTTTCTATTTTGTTAATCTTAAAATTTCTCAGACCTGTGAATCTTAAAAATTCTCAGACTCTACCTGAGAACATTTGGTTAGGATCATTCCCCATTTTAAAACAATGAAAGGACTTTGGTCAGGAATGTGGAAACTCTAACATTACTCCACCCATACTTAGGCATACTTTAGGGGAAGATAAAGTTGTAAACTCCTGATTGAACAATGAAAAGTCCCCAGCCCATTCTTAAAGTGAAGCAAGAGCCCTTAAGCTAGGTCTATTTTTAGATCGAATACAAAAGGGTGCTAAGTACCTATGAGGATCAAATTAATCAGGCAACTTGCAAAGGACAAGATTAGTCTACTCAGGTGTGAATTAAGAATGGTCAGTCCAGGGGGAATCTGGGTAGCTCAGTGGAGTGAGAGCTAGCCCTAGAGAAGGGAGGTCCTAGGTTCAAATCTGGCCTCAGACACTTCCCAGCTGTGTGATTCTTGGCAAGTCACTTAACCCCCATTGCCTAGCCCTTACCACTCTTCTGCCTTGGAGCCAATAAACAGTATTGATTCTAAGATGGAAGGTAAGGGTTTCTTAAAAAAAAAAAAGAATGGTCAGTCCTTTGGAAAACGTCTAATGTAATTGGTAGACATAGAAATTTAGGGGAGGTGACATAAGAGAAAATTTTTTTTAAAAGGAAGGAGCTGGAGTGCTCTGAAATGGAATTCAGCTTTGGAGCTGAATTGGAGCTCTCTCTCTTGGTGGCTGAACTTAGTGCAACTTCCTGAACTAAACTGGAGGGTCTCTCTCTGAACACTAGAGTTTTGCTTGGAAGGATCTTGTGGTGAGTTGATAAAAGATTGACTAGTCTCTGTCTTAAGGCTCAGGCCTAGGCCGTGTTGGCCTAGGCCCTTCATACTATATTTCTCTTATTCTCTCTCCTTTTTCTTAATTCCTTCATTTATATTAATTAAAATCTCCATAAAACCCAGTTGACTTGGGTATATTTCATATTTAGGAATTTTCCCCATGGTGACCACTTTATTTTTAATATAAAATCAAGACACTAAAAAATTATCTTTACAGTTTTGGCAATTCAAATTCTTGAAACCTTATTTTCACGGTCACAGTTTAAGGCAACCACTCCTTTGTCTGTAACAGTTTAAGGCAACCACTTTTTTGTCTGTAACAGTTTCCACATGATTTATCTTGGTTTTTAAGTTCTTTTCCCAATTGTCTTCAGACTCTCTTAATTGTATTTTGAATTGCATTATGAGTTCTTCCAAAGCCTGTGACCAATTCGTTGGGATTTCTGATTTTTCCTTTGCTGATCCCTCTCCCTCTGTTTCGTTCACTCTTTGCTCGTTACCTGTACAGAAGCTGTCTATTGTAATTTCTTTCTTCTTTTTCTGTTGTTTGCTCATGTTTATCCCCTTCTTTGCTCCCCGTCTGTGCTCTTGTTCCTCTCTTTTTTTTTTGTTTTGGGGCTGTCAGTCTCCCCTCTTGGAGCTTTGTCAGATCTCTTGGTACAGTTTCTGGGAGAGGAATGTTGGCTTCTCTGTCCTCTGGAGGCTTTTGATTGGATTAAGTTCAACTGGGTTGTGCTGTATGTGCTCTGAGGCCAAAGACTCCTGTAAGGCTGGAGCCGCCCAGACTCTCTCCAGTTCTCTCCAGCTGCTTCTCCACTGCCTGCGTTCCACGCTCTGAGCCTGGCACACCACTGTCCGCAAGGTACAACAGTGCCTTTGCCCACCCATAGGTTCCTGTCCTTGCCAGAGGCCCTGCACTCTAGGCAGGAAGGGGTCCTGGCCTCCCTGAGCTCTGAGGACTCCTGATAGGATTTGGTTCAATAGGGTTGGTCTGGATATGCCCCGAGGCAAAAACCTCCTGGAGCCACATGGAAGGACCCAGCCATGGAATGCAGGCTCTTTGATCTCTCTCTGGCTGCTTCCCTGCTGCCTGTGTTGGGTGCTCTGAGCCTGGTCCAGGTTGCTCTCAAGGTACACCCTCCAGACCAGCACCTTTGCCTGTCCAGAGGTTCCCGCTGCCGCTGGGGACTCAGCAATCTGGTTTGGGGGGGAGGGGTTCTAGGACCTTCATTCTGCCTTCCCCTTAGACCCGAGTGTTCTTGGATTCTGGCTTTTGGGGGGCATATCTTTTGAGTTGAGTCCAGATTGAGGGTTCCCTGCCTCTGTCCTGTTGTTAAGTTTGAATTTCAGTCCCCTAGGAGCATTCAGTTTGTGATCGGTAAGGAAGGGTTTTCAGAGGTCTGAACTTTTGCTGCTTCTAAGCCGCCATCTTGACTCCCTCCAGTAATTAATTCTATTGGGCGATGGCTCACATGCCTACAGAGAAGGCTCTGTGTGTCCTTTTTGGCATGTATGTCATCATGGATCTAGAAGGTCAGACTGTCCCCAATAGTCTGGCCTCTGTCTCTTCTCCAAGGATGACTGCAGGCTATGAATGACCTCAGAGGCAGAGCCTGACATCACCTGTAGGCTATTTATTCCCTTACCAGAGATTAGACTGAGTTTACTGCAGGAAGATCTGGAGCTCCTCTGAGCCGGTTCCACCTAAAGGAAAAGGAAAGGACAAGGTGGCAGGCTGATTGATGCAAAAGGAGGTAGGACAAATTTACTACAAGACAGTAATAAAGAGGGTGTGAATAAGTATGGAGGACAAAGTGTAAAGTGCTAGAAAGGGAATGGGGTTGGGGCAGTCAGGAGACTTGTGACCCCATGGAGATACTTCTCCCCAGCCTGTCTCTTCTTCTGTCATGGGAAGATGTTGGACTAGACAATCTCTGTACCCCTCCAGCTCTCTCCATCCACTCCAAGGGTCTTGACCACTAAAGGTCATTGGTTCAAAGAAATACACAGTTCTGAAGTCCCTGGATGAGGCAGTGGGGTCCAGGACTTGAGTGTCAGGATCATCACTCACACTTCCTACTTTGTGAACCTTCAGAGCCTCAACTTTCCATTCTTAAAGGAGGAAGATGAACCAGTTGGCTTTGAAGGCCCCTTGTAGCTCCCTGTCATGAGCCCAGTGAGAACAGTACCAGATGCAGATAAGGTTGGTTCCTGGCTCTGTCATTCCTTGGCCTTGTGGCATGGTGGTCTCAGCCTCAGTGAGGGGCCAGAGGCTTTTCTGTTGCAGGATCGGAGGAACCAAAGGTCCCAGCCCAAGGTGATGGACCTCAGAGAATGTGTGAGACAGTTCTCCAGGCTTGACAAGGTAAGAAAGCTGAGACCCAATAAGAGAAGGGAGTTTTCTCACTTTCCCAATTAGTAGGCCTCTCTGACTCCTTGTAGTCCCAGAAGAGGCCTCAGATCCATCATCAAGGATCCTTGTCAATGGGGAAATGGTTCAGACTCAGGGTCTTTGCTGCATCTGGGAGTTTGTGAGGGATGACGCTATCATGGCACTTAGCCACACAAGGGCAGATACCATTCCTGGAACCACAAGCTCAAAGCAGATGCTTCTCTACGGGTACCCTTGGGGTAGCTGGGCAGCCAGCAGGTACTCTAATTGTAGCTTGGCAGCTCTGGAGTGCTGAGTCACACCTCCTATCAAGTCTGTCACAACACGGGCATTGGGTGGCAGATGGCTGGTCCAGAATCCTCAGATTTGGCCCCTCATCTGGCCTCTGCCCATCCTCCCATCCTGCCTCCCTTCCCTTCTCCCTCTTCCCACCTGCAGAGCTTGGGGCACTCACTTACTCACTTCCTTCAACTCATCCCTAGGAGACTTGCCAGATTTCTGTTCTCTGTGCCCAGTGGGTTAAGCCCTGGGAAGCTGCTCCCAGCTGGACACTGAGGTCTGGGTCACCTCTACTTTTAGGAGAAACAGCCTAGATCCAGACCCACGTGTAGGGGAATTACATGTGTCTGCACAATTGTATTAAAATGGATCCTGTTGGCCTGAAGGACTCTGACCAGGGGAAAGCTGATAAATATTTAACAATAAGCTCTAGGAAAGACTGATATGCTTTTGTTTAATATAAATTATTCACATTTTCTTCATAGTTTTCATATATCTAGACAACTAACAAAACAACAAATCAAGCCTCAGTGTGTAGCCTTTGCTGATTCCCAGAATATAAATGCTCCTATTGAACGTCTCTGGAGCCAGTACAAGTGGGCTCTGGCTGCGTTCCCCACCTTTGACCCTGCCCTGCCATGTGAGCTCTGGACCTTCTTCCGGGATGGACAAGAGCCAGGGCCACACACAGCACAGAGGGAAGAATATGTGTGGATCCTGAGGCCAAAGGTGGCTGATTAGCCCAGGACTGAATCACAAAGCCTCCCACTGGAGGGCATGAGAATAGCCATCTAATCCTTTTCCTACCAGAACAGAAACCCTCTCTAAGACCCCCTTGATAAAGGGTCACTTCCTCTCTGTTTGACGACTTCCAGGGATGGCAGCATCACAAGGAGAAGGTGGCACAGTAGGACACAGAAGAGACATGAGCTAGAGGCAAATACTACATATGAAAGTCTTTTTAGAGCCACAAATGGAGGGAGCCCTGAAGTCATTAACTTCATAACTGGGCACATTGCCCAGTGGTGTCCACCCATCCTCCTGACACAGAGCTGGAACTCATCGGAGGAAAAGTCTAGGTTTTAGAAGGCTTTTAGAAGGCTTTAGAAGTTCAGCTCTCCACTGAGCTTGTCTTTCCAAAGTGCTGGGTGCTACCCACTCATGCCCACACCAGTTAAAAGAAACAATACTTGTTGGGAGGGTCTTTCCCCTCCTAGGCTGGAGACAAAGTTCCCCCTCCCCAACTCCCTGGCCTTTAGGTAAAAGCAAGGAGGCAACCCCAAAGAGATCATAAGGGAAAAGAGTTGTACAAGAATATCCATAGCTGAGCATTTTGTGGTGGCAAAAATTGGAAAATGAGGGTCTGTCCATCGATTGGGGAATGGCTGAACAAATTGTGGTATATATTGGGGATGGAATACTATCGTGCTGAAAGGAATGATGAACTGGAGGGATTCCATGTGAACTGGAAGAACCTCTAGAAATTGATGCAGAGTGAAAGGAGCAGAACACCCAGGACAATTCTGAGGGACTTAGGAGAAAGAACTCACAACCTGATAAAGAACTGTGGAAGTAGAAACACAGAAGAAAAACAACTGCTTGATCATATGACTGGGGATGTAGACTCTAAATGAACATCCTAGTGCAAATATTAACAATATGGAAATAGGTCTTGATCAAAGACATGTCAATGACACGTTAAACCCAGTGGAATTGCTCATTGTCTGGGAGGGAGGGGAGGAGGAGAGGGAAAGAACAAGAATCATGTAACTATAAAAAAATAGTCTAAATTAATTAATTAAATAATTTTTTTTTTAAAGCAAGGAGGCAGGGAAGCAGAAAGAGGTAATAAAAGGAGCCCTGGGACTTAAGTTAGAAGATGTAGGCCTCAGTTTACTGATCTGTAAAATGAAGGAGTTGGTCAGATGGCTCATGAGGTTCCTTCCAGCTCTGGGTCTCGTAATGCCAAGAGGCACTGCCATGGAGCTCAGACCCCAAGACCAGGAGTATAGGGAGTACCAGCAGCCTGGTTCAACTGGGCAGACAAGGTCTATGGAGAGGAAAGGCTTCATACAGAATAAGCACATTTCCTCAGGAGGAGTCATTGATTGCATTTCTAAGGAGTACCCCTGCCAAGGTGCAGGACCTAGGCCTGATGCTAAGTGTAGAGAATCTGGGGCAAGCTGGAGCTTAGTAACCCATGTGTTACTTGGTATGAGTTCACTTGCAGGACTAAAAGAGGGGACTAATTAAAGAGAAATTAGAGGTAAAGGATAAAGGGTTTGAGTCTGGAAAACATGAGAAGCTTTAGTTCACTCAGTTATTGAACAGGGAGCAAAAAGAGGAGGGCAGGGCAAGCAGGAGCCACAAACTCCATCAAAGCTGGGAGAGCTTTTTCCAGTCTCTAAGAGGAGTCTCAGGCTAGAATTATGTTTGTCTTCTGCATGGCAAGTATCTCTTTGATCTCCGGGTACAAGACTCATTATCAGAAAGAAAGCTGCTTCTCTGGTCATTCTGAAGTAGCCCTTAGCTATCACCAGTTCAGCTCATTCCTACCAAATGTTGTCTACATTTAAAAAAATACTACCACAAATACTAAATCTGTTTATTACAACAAGTAGAAGATTAGAGTTTTTCATTAGAATATATTAGAGAATAATTCGCAAAAGGGAACAAGCTTTCTAGCTCAGGCAAGATGAGATCTCAGCTCAAATCAGGAGAGAGAAAGGGAAACAGACAGACAGGCAGACAAACAGAGAGCACAAACCCAGCCCAGGATTGGGCAGAATTGGGTATATGTTTGATTGGGGAAACTGGGGACAGAATAGAAAAATGCACAATTTGGGGTAAAAAAATGTGGCTGATGGATCCAGTAACCTTAGGGATTAGGGATTACTGGGTCTATCACCCACATTTTATTATAAAATACAATTAATTGTTGCCTTTTGCTTTTACTTTACAGGCATCTCACACACACACAACACACACACACACACACACACACACAGAATTCTGAGGGCTCACACAATTAGCCAAGGCCAGAGCCAGGACTTCTGATCAGAGGCTCCTCTGAGTCCTTTTTTCTAATGACTGGGTGTTTGGCATGTCCAGTTGGAGCTATTCTACAAAGGAAGACATTGAGATTCAGATAGATCGAGGGGAGGACTTTGGTATAGCTCTGATGATCATGATTTATCCCAACATAAATCTAGATCTGTCTCTCAGCAGTTTCTCTGTCAGCTTCTTCTGCCCTTTGGGGCTAAAGAGAACAAAGTTAATCTCGGGTTTCTGGGAAAACTGCAAAAACCTGGGACAACTCCTGATCCTCACTAAGGCTTCTCTTCTCCAGAGTTCTTCAACTCCAAATGCTCTTCTCTAACCACTCTTCAGCTTCTCAGTGTGGTTCCCAAAACTGAACATAAAACTCTGAATGTACTTCCACACCTCACTTTAGGGGAACCATCACTTCCCTGTCCTGGACCCTATGCCTCTTGTTTTTGTTTTAATTTTTATTTTATCAAGGAAAAAATCCTTGACGGGCCAAGCAGCCCTAGAGCAGACCCTTGTCCTAGCCCTGTGGGCTAATTTCCCATGCCCTTGCTTGCCTTGCTGGGCTAGATCTTCCTAGTTGTTCTGGAGGAAGTTCACACACATTTGAACTGCTTGTCAGTCAAGGAGGTTCCACAATGTAAAGATGGTTGGTGAGGAAGACTACCTAGAACCCATCACTGTGGAGTCACTTGTTGTCTCTCTCATTCCCCTCTCCTAAGCTCTCAAGGACTTTGAGATCATAACTAATCCTTGTAGAATCAAGGCTCTACCTTCTCAAGAATGGATGTTTGAACTCTTGACCTGAACATAGCCCTGGAAGGAAATCAACCTGAGTATCATCGAGCCCATTTTGTGGTTCTCTGAAAAATTTTCTAATTGTTAAAAATACTAATAATGATGAGAAGCAACAGCAGTCGTCTCCAAGCATACATCCTAAAGATGGGTCCATCATGGATCAAAGATGGAATAATAGGGAATGGGAAGGAAGATAGTGATTTTGGGGACAAAAGAGAACCATCAAAACTTCTTCAACTGGATAAAGCGGACTCTCTCTCCTTTCTCTTTCTCTCTGCCCCACCTCTTCTCTCTCCAGCTCTGCTTCTCTCCTCGCCCTCCATCTCCATCTCTGTTTTTTCTCTCTCTATCTCTGTCTCTTCCTTTCTCTCTCCATCTGTCTCTCTCCTCCTCTTTCTTTCTCACATATACACATGAATGTGCATAAATATGCATATACTAACACATGCACATACATACAAACACTCATACACACATTTCCCCAGATAATGCTACTTTAAAACAATTACATGTTGCCAAGAAAAACTTCTGGATTCTTGTCCCTCAGAAATCCTGGGCAGTCCAAATTCATCCTTGTAACCAGGTTATTGTAGCTGTCAGTCTTGATTCTGCTCCCTCTGATCTTTGTCCTGTTTTAAGGGCTCTCAGCATAGCAGGACTCCTGAATTTGGAGTTAAAGGACCTGAGTGTGAATTCCTAGTCCTAGAGTGACTTTAGATGAAGCATAAACCTAGATATTAGAATAGTACTTGGTGTTTAATAAATGGTTCTTCAGTTATCAAATTATGGGGTTGGAATACATGAACCTGTAGTTTAAAATAGTGGAAGACATAAAGTGTTGCAGATAAAGAGTGGTTGGTTAAAATTGTGACCGCAGAAAATACGGTTTTAAGACAGTGTCTTGTTTTTTAAATCAAATATAAGGTGGTTGCCAGGGAAAAATCCCAATTATTAAATATACCCAAGTCAGCTGGGCTTTATAGAGATTTTAATTCATACAAATGAGGAATTAAAGAAAAGGAGAGAGAACAAAAAAGGAAATAATGAGAAAAAAGGGCTATACCAGTATAAATCTTGAAATTTCTCAGACTTGTGAATGTTAAAAATGTCCATATTGAGGAATCCTCCATTGGAACAAATTCCCTACTGGAAACATTCCCCATTTTGATGTGAGAACTTGCCAGGACCAGAAATGGGAGTACCTCTACTCCACCTGTACTTAAGACTGCTTTAGGGGAGAAAACTCCTTGCTAAACAATGAAAGTACTTGGACCCATGCTTATAATAAGGCAAGGAGTTCTTTGAGCCATGCCTATTTTTAGAATTGATACAATGGGATGCTAGGTACCTATTAAAGGTCAGGCAACTTGTAAACTTGCCCCTAGAATGGTGTCTGTAGGACCCCTAGAGGTACAACATTCCTTTCTTTTAATGCCTGACTCCCCTTTAAATTTGCTGGGGAGAGACCTTCTATGCAAACTCAGAGCCACAATAACTTGTTCACCAGATGGTTCTTTATCATTGGAAGTACCAGAGGAATCTTTAAATTTATTCCCTGTACTTCTCTCGGAAAACCAGGAGGCAAAAGAGCCTTCCACTTTTGAAATACCTAAAGATATACCGGAGTCTCTTTGGGCCACATCTTCTTCTGATGTAGGCTTACTTAAATCTGCTGTTCCTGTGCAAATAAAAAGTAAATCTAGCCCACCTCCTTCCATCCCTCAGTATTCCCTCTCAAAGGAGGCAATTGAGGGTATTACACCAGTTATTCATTCATTAATAGAACAGGGAATAATAATCCCTTGCAAATAGGAATACAACACGCCCATCCTGCCAGTTAAAAAACCAAAAAGAGGGCCCAATGGCAAGTACCTCTATAGATTCGGACAGGATCTGAGGGCAGTGAATAATCACGTTATAAAGAGACACTCCGTAGTTTCTAACATAAATACTATCTCCTCTATTTCTAGCACAGCTACATACTTTACAGTTAGACTTGTGTTCAGCTTTCTTTTCCATACCTATACATGAGAACTCCAGGCATATTTTTGCTTTCACCTGAAAGGGCTGGACAAGGAGCCAACATGGAGTCGGCTGCCACAGGATTATGTGGAAAGTCTGAGTTTATTTGAGCAAATTTTGAGCCAAGACACAGACAATATAACATTTAAAAATAGTAAATTAATCAAATATGTAGATGATCTACTCTTGGCTTCAACAGATGCAAAAACATGTCAAGAAGATGGCAAACACCTTCTTTTGGAATTGTACAAAAGAGGACATAAAATCTCGAAGGATAAAGTTCAGTGGTGTCTCCCTAAAGTAGAATATTTGGGATTCATCCTGACTGCGGGTGCTCATTATATTTCTCCAAAACGAATTGAGAGTATTCAAAATTTAAGCACTCCTACTACTAAGAAACAGTTGAGAGCAATTTTAGGAGCAACAGGGTTTTGCAGACAATGGATTCCTTGCTATGGGGAAATTACTAAACCCCTTATAGCATTAACAAAGGATTCTGTTCCTGAACCCCTAAAATTAGAGCCTGAACACTTGTCATTCTATCAGATCTAAAAAAGGCTATCATGTCTTCCCCTGCTCTAGGCATCCCAGATTACAACAAGCCATTTACTTTGTATGTGCATGAGCGGAGAGGAGTAGCTTCTGGCATTTTAACTCAGACTTTAGGACCTTCTCAGCACCCAATTGCTTATTATTCTGCTCAACTAGACCTAGTAGCAGCAGGAACACCACCATGTCTTAGAGGACTAGCTGCTACAGCCTTACTAGTAACAAAAACTGTTGATTTAGTATCAGGATGTCCATTAACAATAATGTGCCCACATGAGGTAGAAGCATTGTTGATAAAACATAGAACACAGGCATTCTCGGATCAGAGAATTACAAGATATGAAATAACCTTATTAAATAGTGAAAACATTACTTTAAAACATTGTAGTACTCTTAACCCTGCCACCTTGCTTCCAGATTAACCAACTTCAGGAGAACCATTACACAATTGTGAAACATTAATGTCCATGGCAGAAAAGCCTCGAGATAATCTCTTGAACACTCCCTTAGACAATGCAGATCTGATTTTATTTACCGATGGTTCCTCTTTTATGAGGGATGGCATTTGTTACACTGGAGCTGCCATAGGCTCAGAATTAGCCACTGAATGGTCAGCTTCACTACCTCCTAACATTAGCGCTCAAGGAGCAGAACTCATAGCTCTGAAGCAAGCTTGTATAATTGCCAAGGATAAAAAGGCAACAATTTATACGGATTCTAGATATCCTTTTGGCATTTGTCACTCAGTCAGAATGTTATGGCTCCAGAGAGGATTTTTAACCTCGGCTGGAAAATCTATAGCTAATGCAGAAATTATTAATGAAGTTCTTTCTGCTCTACAGCTTCCTGAAGCCCTAGCTGTAGTTCATTGTTCTGCCCATACAGGTGGCACTGACCCTGTTTCTAGAGGAAATGATTGAGCAGATGCCGCTGCAAAGCTAGCAGCCATAGAAGGAGAATTAATTTTAACATTAACAACCACTAATGATTTAAATCTACCACTTTCCTATAATGAAAAGGAAGTGGAAAATGGAAACAAAAATTCAAAGCAAAACAGATTAATGGAGTATGGGTGTTATCTGAAGGAAAACCCCTGCTCCCTAGAAGTTTCTATAACCAAATTTGCCAATCTATTCATAAAAATGGTCATTTGGGCACCCAGGGCATCATGGACTCTGTCAAGAGAGTATGGATAGCCCCTGGCATATAACAAACATGCCTTTCGTGGCAAAACCTTTGGTGGGCGTCCTCTGGCTTACACACCCTTTGAGCACCTGCAGATAGATTTCATAACAATGCCAAAGGCTGGACAATATAAATTTTGTCTGGTCATAGTAGACCAAATGACCAGATGGCCAGAAGCATTTTCCTACAGCCCGAGCCACAGCAACTTTTGTTGCTAAGATGCTTTTAAAAGAAATTATTCCTCGCTTTGGCCTGCCAGCACGTATTAATGCCGATAGAAGAAGTCATTTTACAGATTCTGTCTTAAACCAAATATATTCTTGCTTGGGGATAACTCCCAAATTCCATGTTCCATATCATCCCCAGAGCTCAGGCCAAGTTGAAAGGATGAACAAAGAACTTAAAACTATGATTGGCAAATTATGCACTGAGACCCATTTAAAATGGTCTGAAATTCTCCCTCTGGCCCTATTTTATCTTAGAAGCCTAGAGGCCTAGAGGAGACTTATATATTTCACCATTTGAGATGCTTTTTGGACATCCACCTATACAGGCTAAACCTTTTTCCCCTGCATATACCTCACTATTAGGGGGAGATATTATTATTGCTTCCTATATACAGGAGTTACAGCACAAACTACGTGAACTTCATGAATCCAGAGCTGCAGTACAAGCCAGACCACTCTACATACTTGTGGGACAGAAATTACTTTATATTGGGCCTATACAAGGGCCTATTTTGAATTTTTTTCCTTATGTTTTTGATTTTTTTCTCTTCTTTTGATAATTGACTCATATACCCCCCATAACTCAACATTGCATTCTGAGTTAAACTTGATGGTTTTTAACACCTACTTGAGGGGGGATTGTATTTTAATTTAAAATCTAAGAATTTTTGAATTTTTTTGTTTGAGATTTTATTTTTATAAAAATCCAAGAATTTGATTTTTTGTTTAAGATTGTACTTTTATAAAAATTCAAGATTTTGATTTTGTTTGAGAAAAGATCTTCCAAAAAAAAGCTTGAAACTTTTATATCCAGAGAATAGATGCAGAAACATACATTCCCCATTTTGATGTGAGAACTTGCCAGGATGAGAAATGGGAGGACCTCTACTCCACCTGTACTTAAGACTGCTTTAGGGGAGAAAACTCCTTGCTATGGGAGGACCTCTACTCCACCTGTACTTAAGACTGCTTTAGGGGAGAAAACTCCTTGCTAAACAATGAAAGTACTTGGACCCATGCTTATAATAAGGCAAGGAGTTCTTTGAGCCATGCCTGTTTTTAGAATTGATATAATGGGATGCTAGGTACCTATAAAGGTAGGGCAGTTTTTCTCTTGATGGGATTAGTCGACTCAGCTGTGTTTTCTCTGGTTCAGACTTACTGAGGGGATTAGTCGACTTAGCTGGAATTCAGATGGGCTGTCTTTTAGAAAACATCTACAGTGATTGGTAGATGGAAGAACTTGGGGGAGGTGACAGGAAAAAAACCCTATATAAGAAAAGGAATCTCTTGAGTAAGAGAGGTTTTGGAGATAGATCCTTTTGGAGGAGGCCCTTTGAAGATCTCTTGCGAAGTCCCTTGGGAGGCTGACTCTGGCTGGAACTCCCTCTGGGGAGACTCTGTTCCCCAGACATCCTTGCTTAAGACAAATCTTGTGGTGAGTGATAACTGACTGGTTTCTCTCTTAAGGCTTAGGCCTGGGTTGGCCAGGCCTGCCCTGGGCCGACCTATTTTTTTCTCATTAATTCCTTTTCTCTCTCCTTCTCCTTTTCTTTGGTTACTCATTGTATTATTAAATTCTCTATAAAACCAAGTTGACTTGGGCATATTCATAATTTGGGAATGTATTCCCTGGCGACCACCTTATATTTGATTTAAAAACCAAGACACTGTAGTGAAACATATTTTCTGCGGTCACAATTTACTCACCCACTCTTTTATCTACAATAATTTATATCTTCAACCATTTTAACTCACTACAGTTTATGACCCCAACTCTTGTAACTGCCACAGTTTATGGCAGACAATAATTTTAATTATTACAGTTTATGGCCATCAACTACAGTTTATGGGCACCAACTATTTTAAATGTTACACCAGCCTAGGCCAGCATGAGCCAGCCTAAGCTGAAAACCCTAAGAGAGGGATCAGTCAGTCTTTTATCAACTCACCACAAGATCTCTGAGAGGAAGCCCTGAGAGAGAGACCCCAGAGGGATAGAGTCTCCTCAGAGGGAGCTCCAGCGAGAGTGTCCTTTGCTCTGTTTTTCCTCTCCTTTTAAAGGGAATTTTCTCCTATGTCACCTCCCCTAAGTTCTCACATCTACCAATCACAGTAGATGTTTTCCAAAGTACAGACTATTCTTAATTCACACCTAAGAAGGCTTGAACTTTTGATTAAGTTCACACCTGAAAAAATCTCTGAGTAAGTTCTCACCTCTTTGCTCCTTGTAAATTCACAAGTTGCCTGACCTTTATAGGTACTTAGTACCTTACTTATAGGTACTTTTGTATTAGATCTAAAAATAGGCACAGCTTAAGAACTTTTGCCTTATTATAAGTATGGGTTTAAGTATTTTTCATTGTTCAGCAAGGAGTTTCTTCCCCTAAAGCATGCTTAAGTAGGGATGGAGTAGAGGTCTCACATTCCTGATCTAAGTAGAGGTCTCACATTCCTGATCTAAGTTCCTTCATTGTTTAAAATGGGGAATGGTCTTAACCAAATCTTATGAAGTAGGGTCTGAGAATTTTTAAGGTTCGCATAGCCAGCAAGTAATGTTTACTAGGCACCTATCGTATGTAAGGCAGCAAATACAAAGCAGATACAACATGAAAAAAAAGGGCATGGGGGGAGGGGCAGGGGCAGCTGGGTAGCTCAGTGGATTGAAAGTCAGGCCTAGAGATGGAGGTCCTGGGTTCAAGTCTAGCCTCAGACACTTCCCAGCTGTGTGACGCTGGGCAAGTCATTTAACTTCCATTCCCTAGACCTTACCACACTTGGAACCAATATACAGTATTGATTCCAAGATGGAAAGTAAGGGTTTTAAAAAGGGGGGGGAAGAGGCAAGGACCCAAAGAAAGGCCTTGGGAAGATGGTGCATGAGCTGAGCTTTGAAAAGAGGCAGCAATGAAGAAGGAGGGCATTCCAGGTATGAGGGAAAGGGGGCAGAAGGGCAAGGAAGCTGGAGATGAAGAACTTGGTGGGGGAAAACCAGTAAGCATGTCTCTTTGACTAAGCCATGGAGTACAGAAGTGTACAGAGTGTGTATAATATTAGAAGAGAACAGAACTACGGGGGAGGAGGGGACTTAGAGTCAGGCACACATGTGCTCTGCCTATTGGGGGGTGTCAAGCCCCCAAACTTGTAGCCTAGAAAAATTGAATGAGCCCATTTACTTAGCTTATAGGTAAAAGCCCAATACTTGACCTTGTCATTCGAGAGTTCCTCTCTAAAGGAAAATCCAACTTCACTAGTCTCAGACTAACAATAGACCTTGAGGTAGTTTGAGTGGGAATAGCTAATCCGATCAGATGTTAAGTATCTCTTTCTGTCCCAATGGTCAGAGTCTTTTACCAATCGACTGTCCCTCTCATCCTCAGCCCCGATGTTCCTCTAAAAGATACTTAAACTTCCCAACTTTAATGGCTGCTTGGAGTTGTCAATCTATCGTGGCTGGCTCTCCCAGGGGTCAGTGACCAGAGCATCCAGATTTCAGTCCTCAAACTCTGTGTAGGTGTGTGGTGTGCAGCTCTGTGGAGGCCTAACTCAGCCCTGTACCACTTTCCTTAATTAAAGAGTGGTTTTTCTGACTATTTAATAATTCTGTGGTTTTTTTTTCCCAATCAACAGGAGGATAATGGCTGATCATGGGGGAAGTTCAATGAGAGTGCCTGGCATTCTATCTCTTAAGTACTAAGCTGTATCAGTCAGGATATGGATGTCATGAGAGATTGTGGGGGTGGAGTAGAACAATCTAGGGAGGATTCCTGGACAAAACAGTAGGTAACCTGTGTTTCTATGTGTGAATTTTAAAAGTACTCCACCCTACTCAGACTGTACTTTAGAAGATTTGATTTAGCTATTTCCTGATTTGTAACAATGGAGATACTTGGTCTAGCAGAATCAGGCCATGGGAACTCTACATTGCTCCACCCTACTTAGTTTAACAGGTCAGGAATGTCTGCACCCATATTCAAGGATTAAGTATCTAAGAAGATGGCCTTCAACAGACATGTGCAGAAACAGCTGACAGATCCCTGGGCTGTCCTAAGTCAAGCTAAGGTAACATTAGTACAGATGAGACACAGGAAAGTGATGTAAAACCGTCTATATTGGGCATGTCACTTCCTCTCTTTGGCCTCTTTCACCAGAGAGGCGGATCTGGCTGGCAGCATGCTAAACATTCCAACATCTTGGCATGGTATTTTGGTGGTGAGTTTGCCCTTGGGAAAATTCAGGTTCAGGCATGAGCCCTCTTGGAGGTCAGGTCCTTCCTCCTTTATTCTCCAAAACCTTACCTACATAGAGACTCTAATCTTCCCCCTGGTACTAGCCAGGTGGGAGAAATCCTATACCCTTTCCTTCTTAATTTCTTTCCACTATATTAATTAAATCACCATAAATTTCCAGCTGACTTGGGTATTTTTTTATTTTGGATATCCATGGCGACCAAATAATTAATATAGTTTAGGTCACAGTGCTAAAATTATCCTTTACACAAGTGAGATGCAGTACATTCTCCTAGGAATTCCCTCTGGTCCCTATTGCCCTGACATTCTAGGAAAGTGAGTAAAGTTGGCTGAGCATGAGAAGTGCCCAGAAGGGAAAGGGTTTGCTTTAACAGGTAGTGAGCTCCCTCTTCTTGGGTGTCCACAAGACAGGGATGCCTTTCCTAGGTGAGGATCTTAAGGGCTAGATTCAAAGAAGAACTCCAATGGACAGAGATTAGAGGAGAGTGAAGGGGTTCAGGGTAGGGGAGGATGCATCTATTTCAGGTATGGGAGTAGGGCAAAAGGTGAGCAAAGCACAGAGAAGGTGAGCAAGATGAGAATAGAATGAGAAGTTTAGCTGCAGCATGGACTAGGGAAGGGACACAGAATGAAATCAGTCTCAAAATGGATACTATGGCCCTGTTGTGAAGAACCTCCCTCATGACATCTAGGATTCTATCCTTCATTCCTCAGGCAATTGGGAGCCTTAGGCAGTTTTTGATTAGAAAAGTGTCATAACTGTAGTGAATTTCCTCATGGAAATCCTTCTGAGGTTGGATTCCTTCCCACCCAATGGCTCCTTCTAGAAAGATGAGTGGGGTCCTGGGGAAGCCCTTGGGTCTGGAACCACAGCAGGAGTTGTTCTCTAAATCTGCCCTTGGCCTTCACCTCCTGAGGAAGCAGAATCTGACTGAGATAAAGTCCTTGACCAATGAAGAGTTTGTTGTTCTCAACAACAAAACAGTCACCTGAGGAGAAACCAGCCTTATCATGTGGCTGATCAGGAAAAATTGCTTTGGGGACACAGCTCACAAGGCAGTGAGTGAAACCAGCCCTAACAGCTCCTTCCTCACCCTCCCTGTCCAAGTCCTGTTCTATCACCCTAAGGTCCCCTCCGTTGGGCTTTACTGGCTCCTAAAAGAACAAAGGAAGATGGCTGCCTCCCCTCCTGTGGCCTTTCCCCTTCTTCCCTGCTGCATATCAGACTGCCCAAGTCATCTTCTCCGTGAATGTCTAGCTGGTGCCTGGTCTACAGTGACTACTTCCCCTTCCACTGCCTGTGGCATGAGAGAATGGGCACAAGGTACTGGGAGCCTCTTTCTCTGTTGAGAGAAGGCTTTGTAGACCGTGACATGCTAGAAAATACTCCTGGGCACTGTTCCTGGATAAGATTGCATCTCCTCTGCTGAGTATCCAACATCCTCCCTAGGCTGACACTCATTCAACCTTTGTGGACTTCCCTCCCATGATTCAGCCCAACTGGTCATTTCTCAAAAAGGTCCTGTGCTTGCTGCCTTCTCTGCCTTTGCCCACATTTGGAATGCCTCAGCCATGTAACCTCCTGAAATTCTACCCATGCTTCAAAGCCCAGATTAGGAGATACCTCTTTCAGGAAGCCTTCTGAGTTTTCCTTGCCTCAACTGGATGGGCTCCATCTATCTTCTTCAGTCCTTTGAGATAATGGGTCAATTAACAAGCCTAGGACTGCCTAGGAATTGAGAAAAAAAAAAAGGGACAGTTCCTACCTTCCAGGAGTTCTCCTCCTAATTAGGAAGAAAATGTATAGATAAGTAGATGCAGACAAAGCCCAGACAGAGCAGATAGAAAGTGAAAAGGTCTGAAAAAGGATACTCACTTCCAGCAGAGTAGCTTCAGGGGAGTCCGGAAGGAGCCGAACTCTGGCTGGGGGCTTGGCTGGGACAAAGCACTGGAGATGGAAGATGGTGGATTTTATGCAATAATAAGTACTAAGGGTGGCCAGAGCCTCTGGACTGGGGAATGAGATAGAAGAAGGATATGTCAGACAGGGTCAAGACTGACAGGGCTTTAAACCCAAACAGGAGAGTTTATATTTGATCCTGGGAATAATAGGAAGCCACTGGAGTTTATTGAGTAAGGAAGGTGACATACAAAACTGCTGTAGGGGTGATGGAATAGGCACTGCCCCATCCCACCAAAAGCTTTGCGGTGGCAAGTTCCACCCTGGACCTCCAATGTCAGGAAGGGCCCAAGCCAGCATTCTCTGTTCCTGGACGCTGTCCCCATGTCTCACCCCCTTCCCCACCCTTTAGCTCCTTTCTAAGTATGCTTTTCCTCTGTTAGAGCAGCACTGATCCCGTCTAATTATCAGTAGCCCAAATGGGGGTTTTCTTGGCAGAGATCCTGGAGTGGTTTGTCATTTTCTTCACCAGCTCATCTGACAGATGAGGAAACGGAGACCAGCAGGGTTGCGAGTTGCCCAGGGATTCGCAGCTCCTAAGTGTCTGAGGCCAGATTTGAACGCACAAAGATGACTTCCCCATCCAGGCCTGGCACCCTGTGCTGCTTAGCTGCCCCTGTAAATGGCTGATTGAATTAGAATCTGCATAAGAGTTCTTTGTAAAACTCTCACCTACAGAAGATTAAAATACAATTGGAAATGTTTGGCCTACTAAAAAAAAGAACAATAAACAGACCCTGCAATGCAACCTGAACTGATTTTAACTGGTTTTCTCAGTCCCCGGCATCCATCGATTCTCTCAGCCTTGGTCTCCTCCTCCAATCTCTAAACTCGTCTTCTGTTCTTTTCTCTAGGAAGAAAATAGAGCATTTATTAAGCACTTCCTGTGTTCCGGGGTCTTCGATTTAAAGGACAGCCCTAGCTGTCGCTCCTATTCTAAGGTGGAGGGAATGGGGCATTCTGGGTCTGTCTGTGGACCCCCAGCTGGAAGGGCCTTCCGTGGGCAGCCAGAGTAAGCCCCTTATGGTCCAGAGTGAGAGACAGAAGCCCAGGCAGCCCAGGGACTTCGGGAATTCGAACCCAAGTTGTGTGTCTCCTTGTCTATATCCTTGTATGTAGGACTGCATAGTGTATGGGGGTGGGGCGGGGAGGGAGCTGTGGTGGCAGCGGCCGAAGGCGGGTTTTGGACGGAGGGTCCCGCCCCTGCCCCGCCCCTCTGGGCTTCCCTCCTTCTCTCCCTCCCTCCCTCCCTCGCTCCCTCCCTCCCTGCACCCGTCCAGCGCGACGCTGCTGCTGAGGCTGCTGCTTTCTGACCCCCCCCCCTCCCAGCCTACAACCCCCGGGTTCGGGTTCCCCCCCAAGGAGCCAGAACTTCAAGGACAGAGGGACAGAGGTGAGGGGGGGGGGCAAGGGAGGCTCCGGGCCCTGGGCAAAGGTGGGGAGGCTGTGGGGTCTGAGAAGCGAAGCCCCCCCTCTGCTTCCTGCCCACCTCAGCGCTTTGGGATCAACTGCGGCGGCCTTTCTGAAGGCTCCCCTAGCTTGGGGTGGAGGCGGACGGGGTCGGATAGGGTCGGGTCTGGTCCGGCTGTCCTCTCCAGCTCTTTCCTCCCCTCACCGCAGCCTCTGTCTGTTTCCGGCTCTCTGTCTCAGTCTCTGTCACATCTCTTTTTTCCTCTGTTTGTTCATCTGTGTGTACGTGTAAGTGTGTGTCTGTCTACGGGTCTCTCAATTTGTCCATGGTTGTGTGTGTGTGTGTGTGTGTGTGTGTGTGTGTGTGTGTGTACGCGCGCGCCCCTTCTCCCATCTTTGTCTCTCCCTTCCCTCCTAAAAGCTTGCAGAGGGAGCCCGGACTACCTGCCTGACACCCGGCAGCAGCCTGGGGTGGAGAGAGGGAGGAGGAGCGCCCCACCCGGGCCGGCCCAGAAATCTCTCTGGCCTCCCCTCAGGGCCTTCAAGGACTCCCCCCAGCCCCTTCCATATTTTGGCTTGCTCGGCGACAGCTACCTGTCTGTCCCTGCGTGCCCCCAGCCTGGCAAAGGGGCGCCTAACGATGGAGAGGCTAACCCCGAGAAGGACCAAATTTCTGGGGAGCGGGATGCCGCGGAGGAGGAGCTCTCCGGAAAGCACCCCTTAAGGCGGCTGGCCTTTTTGGCCCAAAGGATGTGCATGCACCTGTGTGCCCACCTCCGGGTGCTTCTGGCCTCGTGGCGGCCTGGCCTTTGTAGTCCTCTCCCCCTGAACGATCCCCGGAGGGGTGCCAATCTCTAGGTCCCAGTTGCTCAATTGTTAGGCGCTGAAAGGGAAACGAAGGGTGCTGGGAACTGGTAGAAGGTGGAAGCAGGAGAGGTCTGGGCAGGTCGGAGAGGCAGTCTCTGGAGTCCTTAGAGCTTTCCTTCTACAGCGAGCCTACTATGTGTGAGGTGGGTGGAGAGAGCCGGGACACCACCACGCCATTCCATTCCCTGTGTGCTCCTCTCTGAGTACAGGCCCTCGGAAATGAGGGAGGACCCCGGCTCAGGAAGGAGGAGTCTGGGGGCTTTTCTCCTGCATGTTGTATGGGTGCAGATTGGGGTAGGGGGCTCCTCCTCAGACCTTCCCTGACTCTGAGCTTAGTGGCTCTGAATGAAGCACTTTCTGTGGTCTCAGTTTTCATCCTCTGTAAGCCAGAGCAGTAGCGTTTCTGTCTATGGATGGGATTGCTGGAGGACAGGACTGTTGTGTAATCCAAAAAGGAGAATGTGGGTGGTGGCTTCAGAGGTTCTTGCTCTGGGACTGATGAACTGGATTAGAACTCAGCCTGGCAGGGATAGACTAAGGTCCCTTCCCGATCATCTAGTCTATGCCTGAGAAGTCTTTAAGGACCCAGCCTGCCCCTTTCTGTCCCTGAGGTCCCTGAAGCCCCTCCTGGCCTTGAGGATCTGTATCCCAGATCTGTGGGTGCCTTTGAGGGAGCCCACCCCCTGTCCTCATCTGGGACCTAAAGAGCTAAACAGCCCTTCTCTAATCCCATCCCAGGACCCTGGGCTTCACCTGACACAAATGGGGCTTCTGCATACCATTTGAGGTGGGTGTTAGACATGCTGCTAGATGTGAGAGGGAGGTCAATGGAGCTCTCCCACCCTGTTCCTACAGCTGAGGGGAACTATTCCCACAGAAAACATTTGAACCCCACAGCCCGCAGTCCCTCCCTTGGAAGACGTCCATCCGACTACATTCATTAACATGCTCCGAGTGTCCATCACAGCTCAGGAGGCATAAAGGTCACCCACACACACCCTCTCCCAGTGCCCATCAGGCCAATGAGGAGGACGAAGGCCCAAAAGGAGACTTTGCAGAGGAGAGAAGTCCTTTCCTTGAAGCTAGCCGTGAGCCAGGGAAGGCAGATTTCCTGAGAAAGGGTCAAAGTGGGACCTTGAAGGGAAAAAAGGGTCTGGGCAGGAAGAGATGATGATGGAAGGAAGCTCCTCTCTCTCAGGAAGGGCTGCTTTTTTCATTTTTTGTCTATGTCCATCCAGAGTCTGGTGGAGTTGGTGCTGAACAAAGGCTCACCAATAGACTGGAAGCTCCTGGAGGGAAAACACTACACTTTGGATCGCTAGAACCCAGCCAAGTCCCTGGCGCCCATAGGCACCAGAGTGGGCAAACACAGAGAGGCAACTGAGGGCACATGATTCATGCCCTAGCCCCCATCTCTGTCTCATTTTACAGAGAAAGAAATGGAGTCATTTCTCCCAGAGGCTGGGCAAAGTTATGGCAGAGAAGGGCCAAGGCTCAGCATTCCCCATGGCCAATGTGGGGCTCTGGTCTCTGGGTTGAAGTTGGGCTTCTGGGGCTCAGATTCAGCTAGCTCTCCTGACTTCCCTTTCTGGAGCATTGCTGTCCCTGTCCTTGCTTGCCCTCCAGGAGCTTCAATTCTTAAGGTGGGAATGTCTGAGGTCATGGAAATAGAAGCCAAAGAATGTTCATTCCCCCATTACTTTGTGCTCACTAGCCCATGTGCACTTCCATAGGGGGAAGTCCAGTGCTTTGGATGGGGGAGAGGGAGGTGAGAAGGAGGTAGTTCAAATGACCCTCATTCTGCTCCTTTGGTCACTGTGTCCAGTTCCTATAATACCTTGCACCCTGTTGGAGGGCTATGCCAGCATGGCATGTTCTAGACCATTTTAGCAGAGAGTAATTGGATGCTTTCTCTATGCCCTGGGCAGGGCTCAAAGGGAGTTGACTGCCTAGGCTTTGGATTCTGCTACATGCAGCATATCCTGGTCACTTCAGAGAGGCTGTGTGAGTGAGGGTGGCTGTGGGCCATTGTTGCTGAGATCAGGGGAGGAAAGAGGCAGGGCAGACATCCTGTTGGAGGTAGCCTTTAAAGATTCCTAGTAAAAGAGGGGGAGGATAAGTCAGAGCAGACAGTGATCAAGGCACTGAGGTGGGTGAGAAGCAAGGGAAACAGTAGTGCAGTTTGGTTGAAGCCCAGTTCCTGGAGGAGAACACTCAAAAGGAGAGTGGCAGCAGGTTTCAGATGTCAGCCTAAAGACCCTGAACCTTACTCTAGAGACTATAGGGAGCCATAAAGATTTTTGAGCAGAGATGAGACTGAAACCAATAAGTGCATAAGAAGATCTTGGCAGGATCACTGTGCTAAGCACTTGACAAGTATTATTTGACCTTCTTTACCCAAGGAGAGAGGTGCTATCATTCTCCCCAATTGAGGAAACTGAAGCAGAAAGAGGCTCAGTGACTTACCCAGGATCACACAGCTAGATTTGAATTCAAATCTTCCTGACTCCAGAGCCATTGCTCTGGATACTGTGGTGCTCCCAGCCACCATAGGAGAAATTATTGTGCCAAGTTAGGCAGGTGGTAATGAGGATGGTAACTGTGAGGATAGAAGAGATGCCTATGGGAGTCAGGAGACCTCCATCTGAGTCCTTAGTCTGTTATTTACTACTTCTGTGACTTTGGGCAATTCAGCTCTGAGCCTGTTTTCTCACCTGTAAAATAGAGCCAACATTTTTTAAATTGTTTCTTTTTTTTTTAAATATACATATCACCTTTACTTCCAACTCTAACTTATTCCTGCCTGTCTAAATCATAAGCCATTCTTGGAGAAAAGATGGATGGGAGAGAGAGACAGAGACAGAGAGACAGAGAGACAGACAGACAGACAGACAGACAGACAGACAGACACAGAGAGAGATGGAAAAGCAGTTTGGTAAAAGTAACCAAGTTGTGAATCTGACTGTGCATACAGCATTCCAACCCATAGTCCCCCACCTTTGTAAGAAAGAGAAGGGGTGATTTTCATTATATCTTCCTGGGAGATGCCCATGAGCACTCTAATTCCCTGTCAAGCCACTGTTGGGTCTTGCTCTTATTATTGGCATGTGCCCAGAGGTGGTTACTGTCTTCCAGGCTCTTCTGACTTCACTGCACCAGTTCTTCTAAGACTCCCTCTCTTTCTCTGTAGTTACCGCCTTCATCCTTTCTAAAAGCACAGGAATATTTGGTTATATTTTATTTCCTCAACTTGTCTATCATTCCCCAGGTTTAAGATACCACAAACATGAAGCTATTGAGTATTTGGTAATATGTGCAACATCATTTTCTCTCTGTGACCTCCCTAGTGGATGGACCCAGTAGCAGGACCTCTGGATTGAGGGCAATGGACATTCAAAGCACTATCTTAGGACTCCCCAAATGACTTTCCTCGGTGGTTGGAGCCTTTCCAAGCATCACCAGCCATGGATTTGTGTCTCCCTTTCCTTGACCTTTCTAACCCTGACAATTCTCATTGGTTGTCGTCTTGCCAATCTGTTGGTTTTTTCTATTTTTATTTTTCTCATTATTAATGATTTGGCACAAATATCCAGATGGTTGTTGAAAGTTTGCCATTCTTCTCTTGAGAGCTGCTTGTTTGTTCCTTCTGACCATGGACCAAGCATTCTTTCTTTCTATTTAACTTCTAAAGCACCTAATTTAGTAGCACCTACTATGCAGCAGGCACTGAGCTAAGCACCGGACAAATCCAATTTCATTGGATCCTCACAACAACCCTGGGAGCTAGGGGCTATTGTCAGGCCCATTGACATTTGGAGAAGCTGTAGGAAAGGTAGATTCTTGCCCAGGGTCAACTTGGCAAGTTTCAGTTCTACAGTCCAATCAAATGAGAAATCATTGCATAGTGTCACATGGCCAGTTTTAAGAGGCAGTAGTAAAAAGAGAAAAGACTTTAGACTTAGAAGATTTGTCCGTCTTATGTCTGGGGACCTTGGATGGGTTAGTTGTCCATTTGGGGCCTCAGCATCATCCATAAAATAGAAATAATCTTCCCTTTTGCTACTGACCTCCCAGGGCTTTTCAGTGGAAACTGGCTGCTACAGTAATGGCTGCTATTATTGTCTTCATGGCTTCCCTCCTCTGGCCTCCCTGTCTTCCTCTCTAGCTCGAGGATAATTATCCCTGCTCTGCCTCCGTGCCAGAGCCATTTAGGAGTATTGGGGTTGAATGGGTCCTGGAGGGGAGGAGAACTTGTAGCGGTTCTTGTTGCTTTTTGTCTGAAGCAAGCCCCTGCCCTTCTCCTTCAGGAGACGCTGCCACTGATGAAAGATTGATCAGAGCCTTGAGAAAGCTCAGCTTCGGGAGGGAAGCCCCAGGAGCCACTGCTCCACTGATGTCCTCCCAGGCTGGGGGTGGAGAAGGAGAGTAGAGGCTTTGCTTCCATCCCGTATCCATGTAGCTTTCTTCAGCTGAAGGGCATGGAGCTGGAGAAGGACAGTGAGGAATGGTGCAGTTCAGCTGAGTCATTGCAGAGACTCATAATCATTTGGCTTCTGAGTCAACAATTTGCTTATCTCTGAAATGGGCAGACTGATGCCATGTTACCACAAGGGCTGACTACTATTTTCTAAGCTATTTGAGCACCCACAATCATTTTTAAAGCTTTCTGAATTGTCCAAGTAATCTAACAAGCGGAGAATTCTCTTCCTAATGGAAAATGGTAGCCATAGACTCTCTCAGGCTGGAAAGGATCTTGGAACAGAGATGGTGCTAGTGAACCCATGTACCTGAGCCTGTATCCTAAAGAGGGAAAAGACCCATACACAGCTCGAGGGAGGGAGGAGAGCAAGCCTTCTTTATTTCTGAGTTTTACTTAGGAAGCACCAGGCACTGGGCCAAGCACTTGGTGCCGGAGGCTGTGGTTAGGCTCACTTATTGGGGGGGGGGAGCTGTAGCAAAGTGACATTTGTTGCCCAGGGTCACAAAGTTAGCAGGTATCTGAGGACAGGTGTTCTTTGTCCAAGAATATTGATGGCGAGTCTTTTGGCAGTGACAAAGAACTGAAAATGGTGGGAGGTCCCATCCAGTGGGGGGTCCTGTGAGTGTGATAAAATACTAGTATGCTGTGAGATTGGAGGAGGGGGATAGTTTCAGAAAAATCTAGGGAGATACATCCAAACAGATACAGAATTAAATGGGCATAATCAGAACAATTTATGAAAGAATAACAACGGTGTGAAAAAGCATGTCTTTGACAGACTCAGTAACTGCCCATAATTCCAGGGAATGTGTGAGAAAGCACTAGAGACCCAAGTGGGGCATTCAGAGGGCAGAATGAGATCCACTGTCTTCACTTTTAAAGGAGCAAATTATATGTAGTAAAGACTCACAATTTCCACATACAACCCATTTTCTATTCTGTTTTATATGTGGAGATGTTTTCCCTTGGGGGGTGGTGGTATTCATTAAGTTCAGAACAAATAAACAAAATCTGTAAAACAGCATAAAACATGGACTGTCAGGATTGGGAGGAGCCTGAGAATAAGGGATGGCAGAGGTGGATGGGGCCTTTGAACAGAAAATGTTAGGGTTGAGGGGCCTTAGAGCTCAGCTCAGGAACCCAAAGCTAAAGAGAGAGAGAGACTGTGTGATTTGGCTAATTCCACAGAGCCAATGAGAGGCACCTACCATCCAGGCCCATTCTTCAGAGCCATTCTCTCCCAGCTGTGCTCTTTGCTGCCTGGCTTGGCCTGGCTGGGGCAGGGATAGGAGGTAGTCTGGTTCCTCTCCCTCCCTCAGTAGGTTATAAGGACCCATTAGAAGGCGGCTGACTGGTCTGAGGCTCCATATTTAACTGAATGAGAGGATTTCTAGTGAGGAGGTCAGTCAGCAGATTTGAGGAAATGGAGCCATCCCCCTTGCTAGCCACCCTGAGCCCGAGGTGACCTGAAGCCTACCCTCACTTTCTACTGAGGAGGCAAGAACCACATAGTCTGCACCAGAGGCCTTGGCCTCAGTTTCCATCTTCTCCATCTCTCTTTGGTCACCTGGGGCTGATCCCTTTTCCTCTTTGGGTCCTTGTACCTTCTCCTGTAAAACAAGGGAAACTGATCTAGACACAGAGTTAGATCTAGAATGAGAATGTCAAAAGCCCTGTCTGGCTCTAGGTCTGCCATCTTCTCAACAAAGTAGAAGATGGAGAATGGAACCCCCTCTAAAATGGACCCCCGCTCCTGATACCACTGGGGTGACCTGGGCCAGTGACGGTTCACTTTCCCTGTCTATAAGAGGAGAGATTGGCACTGACCTCCAAGGTCCCTGTGCCTTCAAATCCAGGTCATGAATGGAACTCAGCACACATGGGGGCTCCAGGGTTTCCACACACTTGGGAACCTGGTCAGAAGAGCTGAGTTCAAGAACTCTCTCTGACACTACCCATGGGACTTGGGTATAAAATGAAGAGGTTGTACAAGCTGGCCTCCACGGTCCTTTCTGGTTCTATGATTCAGATTGTTTCCCCTGATGGAATGTTTGCAGGAATAGACTGTCAAAAATGGAATGGGGAGGGGCATAGGATGTCCGAGGTAGGAGAGATCATAGAACAAGGAATGTCAGAATGGGAACTTAGAACAAGGAAAGTCAGTGGTAGGAAGGGCTAGAGGAGAGGAAGGCTAGAGCCAGAGCCAGAGGGTGGAGGCAGGCTAACATATATGGGCTAACTAGGAAAAGTGGATTCAACTTGCTTTTCTTGCCTATCATACCCTAGTTAGTCCTCCTGAGGCCAGAACCACATTGGAGGAAAGAGGAAGGGTCTGTGTGAAGTGGGAGCTTTCAGTACAGATCCCACCTCTGTCAATGATGCCTGGGGGCCTTGGGTTAGGATTTGGGTTGGAAGGCATCTTCACATGCTTAAAGCTGCCCAATGGCTGCAGGGAAGGCTTGACCCTGGAGAAGATGTAGAGCCAGGTATGCCAAGCATATCACAAGGGAGGAAAGTCCAGGGACTCACATCCCATTGCCCTACCTGTCCTGTCTACCACACTCCTCTAGATGCTCTCCTCTTGTCCATGACCCCATACTGTGAACCTTAAAAATTCTCAGACCCTACTTCATAAGGTTTGGTTACGACCATTCCCCATTTTAAACAATGAAGGAACTTAGATCAGGAATGTGAGAACTCTACTCCACCCCTACTTAAACCTGCTTTAGGGGAAGAAACTCCTTGCTGAACAATGAAAAATACTTAAACCCATACTTATAGTAAGGAAAAAGTTCTTAAGCTGTGCCTATTTTTAGATCTAATACAAAAGGGTGCTAAGTACCTATATAGGTCAAGCAACTTGTGAACTTGCAAAAGGCAAAGAGGTTTTTCAGGTGTGAACTTAATCAAAAGTTCAAGCCTTCTTAGGTGTGAATTAAGAATGGTCTGTACTTTGGAAAACGTCTACTGTGATTGGTAGATGTGAGAACTTAGGGGAGGTGACATAGGAGAAAATTCCCTTTAAAAGGAGACAAAAAGCTGACTCTCAGGACAGATTCGGAGGACTCTCACTGGAGCTTCCTCTGAGGAGACTCTGTCCCTCTGGGGTCTCTCTCTGGAAAGTCAGCTAGGAAAGCTGAATTGGAGGAAGCTGAACTGGTGTCTCTCTGAACACTAGAATCCTTGCCTTGAAAAATCTTGTGGTGAGTGTATAAAGGACTGACTGACCTTTCTCTTAGGGCTCAGGCTGGCCTGGGCCGGCCTGTCTTTTTCTCATTATTTCCTTTTTAATTCTCTCTCTTTTTCTTTAATTCCTCATTTGTATGAATTAAAATCTCTATAAAACCCAGCTGATTGGGTATATTTAATAATTGGTGACCTGGCGACCACCTTATATATTTGATTAAAAAACAAGACACTGTCTTGAAACCATATTTTCTGCGGCCACAATTTACTCATCCACTCTTTTATATGCCATCAGTTTATGTCTTCCACTATTTTAATTATTATAATAATTACACAGCACACCCCTCTAGGTATGGGTTAGCCAAGGCAGTGGACAGAAGCCCAATCATTTTGCAGATTCCCCTCCTTTTTCAGCATCTCAGCCTCTCTAGGCCTGCCTGGAAGCCTGGAAGGGACAGTGTGCCTCTTTCCACATCTAGAGCCTTCTTTGGTCTTTTTAACCTTGCCTCACCTTGAGATTTAGGACCTCTGCTTCACCCTGGACTTCGGTCTTCACAGGCCTCTTCCCTAAGTGATTCCCTGGCTATCTCGTCTTAGAACGCCAAGTCCTGTCATTTCAGAGCCAGTTACTGTAATCCAATAAACCTTGACTAAGTACCAACTGCATACAGTAGGAAGAATTGACTCCAATTACTTCTAGCACAAACAAGTTCATTTTTCTCTCCCTTTTTTCTTCCAAACCAGTTAGAAGAGATTGAGAATCTAAGGCCTGCACTGCGATTGAGGGCAGCCATCCCTCTCCTCAAGGAGCTTCTCCTCTAATTACATGGCTTCTCCTAGATGCCAGTGGAGTTCCTAACAATTGACTCACATTTCAATTTGGCATATTCCAGAATGACAAACTCTGACCTCATGCAACCCCCAGAGATAGACAGAGGTTCATAGGAACCCCATTTCACAGAGGAAATGAAGTTCTAAGAAACTGGATCTTGGCCAAGGAGAAGGTCCTCTAAGGTGACCCATGTTTGGGACATTGCTCACTAGGCTGGACATGGAGGCTTCAACAATGTCACTTTGGATTAGATGTCCAGGAGGACTTCAGGTGGAAATGGAATTCCTTCTGGTTGTATTAAAAACTGAACCAGGAAAGCAACAAATAATCCTGGATTCAGGCAACTGGACAAACCACTTGCCTTGTGACTTTGGTTAAATACTGTCTGCTCTCAAGTCCTCAGCTTCCTCCTATGACAAATAAGGGATCTGGAGGAGATGGTCGATATTCAGGTCTCACCAAGGGATGACATTCTAGGGAAGGTATGCCATGGCATCTTTCTAATGTTCTACATCCCAGTTCTGACCTTCTCTGTTTAAGGCCCCTCTTGGTTTTCCATTCCACGATCCTTTGTGGTTTCTGAAGCTCCTTCTTGCTTCAGATGGGTGATTCTATGAACTTCCCCAAAATAGAAAAGACTCCCTCCCTGCCTCCATTTTAGGATTTTGGTCCTCAATAGGAGATATTCCATAAATAGGTCTTTACATAGTGGATACTTCCTTCTTTCCCCCTCTGTGCTCCCCATCCCACTCTCTCTGAGGGCAGCCCAAGTGAACAATTGTCAGAAGGGTCCTTCTTTATCTCCCAAAGATTATAACTGCTGAAGGGACATGGAGTTCTCAAGAGGTTATGGGAAACCCATTGTGGGCTTTGCGTTTCCTCTTTCCAGAAGCCAGAGGGTAGCTGAATTTAAGCATGTGCCCTATATCCCTCCGCATCAAAACACACACTAAGCTTCCCTGTTCCCTCCTTTACTGCCTAGCAACTTGGATCTGGCCTCAAGCTCACTTGGGCTTCCTAATTCCCTTTCTTCCTGTTACAAAAGACTGGAAAAACATAGATTTCTCCATGCTGCCCTCTTGCCACAGTGTGGGTGGGTGAAGAAAAGAAGCTGATGAAAAAGAGCTAAGGAAGGGGGAGGGAGACCATCCTGTGGCTTCAACCCTGACCCTTTCATTCCAACATTGATCCAATAGCCAGCCACCAGGCATCTGAGGATTTTCTCTGTGCCAGGCTCTGGACTCCCAATTATTATTGGGCAATAAAAATGGCAAGAGTGAGGATGTCAGAATTGTAAGGAGAGCTGGTGAAGTAAACAGGGCTTAAAGAACCTCTCAAGAGAGACCTCTGCCATGTGAAGATGAGCCCCTAGGAATAGACAGGTCCATCACAGTGCCAGAGAGCAGGAAATAAAATGTTCGTCTCACTCCAACATTCTTAGGGGACCTCAAAGGCCATCCAGTTTGACCTTCTCTCCCTTCTTGCCTCCTTCTTTCTCTCCTTTCTTTCTTTCCTTCCTTCCTCTTTCCTCCTTCCCTTTCTTTCTTTTTTTGTTATAAGGGAAGAATATCTGAGAAGAGAGGAGAACCTTTCCCCTCAAATTTCTGAGATATTAAAGTCAAAGTCATCCATCAATAAAATCCACTTTCTTAAGAAGGTCTGTTTCATGACTTCTTGTTTTTAAGCCCTATCTTTTCCTTCTTCTCCAAGGCTGCCTGCCATGAGCTTCAGCAGGTATGACTGTACCCTCTCTCCCCTGGTGCCATCTCTCAGGTTCCCCTGGACCCGAGTCCTCCAGTCTGTGAGCAGGTGAGACCAGCAGTGAATGGGAGGCTTCGTCTCTTTTAAGGTCCCTTGGTCTTTGGGGTGAGCCAGTGAGGGGGATGAGAGGCTCACTCAGCTCTCCAGCCAGGTTCTCACAAAGAAAATGGGATCCTTCTCTAAAAGGATACTGTCATGTCATGGGGTCCAAGACACCAGGATTCTAGTCCCAAGTTCTACCCTTACTGATTGTGTGACCTGGAACAAATCCCCTTCCTTCTGGGGAGCCCATGTTCAAACTCAACTCAGCTCTAGAGCTGCTTTAATGCTTACAAAATACTTTATGCACTGCACCCTTGAGACCTAAGGAGTAAAGCACTTATTAACTTCATTTTATAGATAAGGAAACAGACTCCCAGAGGGGGAGTGACTGACAGATATTAGGAGCATAGATAACACCCAGGAAATCAAATCTAAGCCTCCAGTTCAATCAGTCAACTGATCATTCACCTGGGCTCTCCAAAGGAGGATGTCTCACCGTCACTCCAAATTGTTTTAACAAGGAGCAAAACTTCATGTGGCTTCATAGAAATTCACATATTCTGCTCCAGGGATCAAAAGCATTCTTTGGATGGTAACAGGCTGTGTTGCCATGGACAATTATTTTCCTTCTCCTCATCTGTAAATTATACATGCATATAGGGAATTTCCAATGTATAAAATGGGAATAGGAATTCTAGCACCTCCTTCCCCGGTTGTCGTGAGGATCAAATGAGCTAATATCTCGAAAATGCTCTGTCCCTCTTAAGGCACTCTAGAAATAGGAGCTAATAGTGTTTGTAATAATTAACCCTATTGTTGTCAGCATCCACATTTTCATACAAGGAAGGGTGGAGGGCTTCAGGTTTATTGAAGAAACTTGTCTTGACCCCTCCCCCCCATTTAGTTCATAACTCCATACCTCTGTGTGACAAGGGTGATGGTAGGTCCAAAGTAGATTAACAAAGATGCTTGCCTTTTCTGTGGTGCTTTCAGTTTTACAGGAACCTCACAATCATCATCTTGCTTGAAATATTACAAGTCAATCAGTAAGTATTTCATAAGTGACAGATTCCTCACAACTACCCTGGGAAGAAGGTGCTAGAATTCCTAGTCCCATTTTAGAGATGAGGAAACCTGGGTGCACAAAGTGGCATCCAAAGCATTTCCCTTAACCTTATCAGGCCTCAGAGCTTCAGTCTATCTCTATCAGAATTTTGTGACCAGTGTGACTTGTAGCCTCTGCACATTACTTTCCTCTTCTGTAAAAGGAGGACTTTGGGCAAAAGGTCCAGACTTGAAATTTTATCAGAATTTGTTACAGCCATTTCCATGGTATAGGTAGTGGTGGTTGTGATCCTCCATGAATCCCTCTTGCGCTGCTGCATGGATGCCCATTTCCTCCTAGGCTAGACTGGCAGACACCCCCAGCTCAGAATGGTTTCACATACAAGCCAGTGAGAGGTGATGAGTCTCTCATCTTGGTACCAGCTAGGCTCAGGGCACCAGCCTCATCATGGCCATGAGGGTGCTGTCATTATAACTAATCCTATAGAAGGGTTATAATCTGCCTTCACAGAGGGAGGAGTCATGGTTGAAACCATGGCTCATGGGAAGATGGGATTAAAGCTCCCCTGCCCATCTTTAGATTTAATACCCAGAATGTATATACCCCCCTTACACTTGCGTGGGGGAGGTCTGTGACCCAGGTGTGCTATAGTGGGTGACAAATCAGAATTGACTGCCCCCTGGGCAGTCCTAAGCAAAGCTTTAGCTGTAATTGGTCCCCGTAAAATGGAAGGAAGTCACAGGAAGTGACAAAAGGAAGGGTCTTTAAAAAATGCCAAGAACTTCCTGTTCCTGTGAAGATGTCTTTTGCCTAATTAGCCCAGCCTGGGTTGAGCCTGGGGCTGGAGCAAAATACTTAGTGTGTTGGATTAGATATATTACCCTATCCTCTCTCGGATGTCCTTACTTTCACTCTTTCTATCTTTTATAAATAAATTACTAGAAATAATTTGGAATTCATTTGGAATTTTGTTAAATTCCTGGTGACCATAGCCTAATAAATTTAGTCCAAACATTTATAATTTTACCCCTTATACTCACTCAGTAATAGATTGAAACATTCCTACTAACAGATGACCAGTATATCCACTTAATGATTTCTTCAGGCTAAGGATATTAGTTTAGGTGTGGGTGTGTGGAGACAGGACGGGGAGGGAATGATTGGAACCAGAGGAAGAGAGGTGGTAATAGGGGAGAGGTCTGAGTTAGACTGAGGGAGGTTGGATTCCAGGCTGAGACATAGCTCTATTAGGCTTTAACTCTAGGGAGTTCCTGAAGGCCTTTTAGCTGGGGAGAGGCATGGTTAGAAATGAATTGGGAAGCAAATCAAGGAAGGTGTGTGTGTGTGTGATTGGAGAATTCGGAATCGATTCAAACTGAGTGAGAAGATGTGAATAACATGGAGAAACAAATGAGAGGTAGATGATGTGACAAGGAAATCACTTTAAAAGACTGATATATTAATTTAAGGTCACCAAGGAATTCAGCTATGTAATTCCTAAATGAAAACTCAAGTCAGCAGTCAACCTTTTATGGAGTTTTTAATTACAAACAGGAGGAAGAAAGGTACGAGAGAGAGAGAGAGAGAGAGAGAGACAGAGAGAGAGAGAGAGAGAGAGAGAGAGAAAGGGGAAAGAAGGGAATAGGGCTTAAATACCCCCTCTGTTTAGGCTGGGCCAAAAGGCCCAAGCCCTTAGATAGCTGAGGCAAAGAAATGAGATCAGTCCCTATCACTCATGTGACCAAAATGGAGAAACAGTCTCAGGGGCCTCCAGCCTCCTTCAGAGCAAGCCCTCCTCTCAGACCTCTCCAGGAGCTCTCCCTCCAGGACCTCTCTACTCTCAGACTCCTTCAGAGCAAAACTTCTCAGAGCAAAACCTCTCCAACTCCCCAGTCCTCAGACCCCTCTATCTTTAAGGAAACCATCTTAGTTCCCTCCCCTCAGTTCTCACATCTACCAATCACTGTCCATGTCTTCCCTGTGCCAATGGTGGCTCTAGCTTAACCCAGGACCGCCCAGAGGTCTGCCCCTTTGCACATGTCTGTTGAAAGTCATATTCTCAAATAATTAAATCTTGATCCTTGCTGCAGCCCTTCCTAAATCCTTTTACTCTGAGTAGGGTGGAGATTGTAGTTTCAAGACCTGGTTCTGTCATTCCAAGTATCTCTATTGTATCAATTCTAAAATCAATCATGACTCAAAGAACTTCCTGTTCTATGCTTAAGCATAGGTCAAAGCCCTTTCCATTGTTTAGCAAAAGGTTTCTGTCCTAAAGTAGTCTTAGGTAGGGAGGAGAAGGATCCTCCCATGCCAAGGGGGTTCACATTCCAATAGAGTTCTTACTATCAGTAGGAAATTTTTTCCAAGTATGAAATTTTCCAATGGTGAAATTTCCAACATTCATAAGTCTAAGAAATTTTAAGGTTTACAGTGATGGAGGCAAAGCTCAAGATTTGAAATCAAAGGACCTGAGTTCAAATCTATACCCTACCACAACCAGTGTGACCTTGGACTTGTAGCCTCTGCACTTTACTTTCCTCTTCTGTAAAATGAGGACTTTGGGCAAATGGTCCAGACTTGAAAGCTCTAAGTCTCATGTGGTTTGAGATTAAATTGACAGGACTTGACAGCTGATTGGCTGGAGGGGATGAGGGTGAGGGAGGAGCCAGAGATGATGCTGAGGTTTATCACCCCCATCACTCCCATCACCATCTGCTGGTTCAAGTTGGCAAAATATTCAAACTCATCTCTGATCTCATTTGATTTCCACAACAACCCTGGGAAGTGGGTGGTACAAATATTCTAATGTTCCCTTTACAGATGAGGAGACTCCTGCCTTACTGGCTAGGTTTCATACCCTGGGTTCCACATAAGGATCAAATTCTCTTAAGTTCCTCCTGAATTCAAATCCCCTGTCCCATATCTTGCAGAGTGGGCATCAGTCATGTGCTTTGATATTTATCCACTGCTCTAGGCCCAGGAAAGTTTTCACCTTCTTTCCTCCCATCCCTTCTTTGCCTTTCATTCCCCACGTTCTGCCTGTTGGCTATTTCATCTGAATTTCAGGCCACCAGGAGCCCCAGCCTGACTTCACATCTTTTGTCACTTTAAAGGGACTGTGAAGGTAACACCTTTGACTGATAGGAGACAGCAAGGCCAGTCTGAGTTCCCCCTTGAATCCCTAGCCAGAGAACACCAATAGCATCCTTTGTGGTGAGCTCTTCTTCCCTGAAGTGGGGAAGTCCCCAGGGAAAAAGATGAGCAGTGTGGGGAGCTTTAGAGGGCAGATTGTGAGTGTCTCTAAACCACAGATGGGGAGCAGCCATCTGTAATTGGCTCAGTTAGGGCTGCTCACTCTAAAATCACACTAATTTTAAAACCTTTTTTCAACTTTTTTTTTTGGTCATCTGCCTTGGAGCTGAGCTGAGCTGAGCTGAAGGAGATTAAAATAAAAGGCCCAATACAAACTCAACCTTCTGTTCTTCAGAACCTGCACTAATTCAGTGACTCTAGGGGACAGCAGTGATTCCCCTGAAGAAGCCTGGTCTCTCAGGTGGTTTCAGAGCTTCCCTAAGCCTAGAAGTATTCATGTTCTTAGAGAAAGTCCTCGTAGACCTTCAGGTCATACTGTCATTGAAGGGAAGTCACAGACTTCTGATCTGGAAGAGTTGAATCTTTGAATTTTAGCCCTAGAAGATAGTAGACTGGTAGGATTTTCCAATCTTAGACTTATGCAATATCAGAATCTTCCCCATCTTAGTGCAGAAAATGTTTGAATCTTAGACACACTCATAGGAAATTAATCTCAAGCTTAGAGAATCTTTAGCCTTATATGTGGGTAGAATTCTTGAGTGCAAAAAAGATCTTAGAAGGACGTCTTTTCCCTCCACTTGTCCATCCCTCCACATGCACATCTAGCCAATGCCAGAAGCCCCATACCACATCCCACCTGCTCAAACACCTTCAGTGATGAGAAATGTATCGTGGTGGGTCATGGTGGGAGGCCCCTAGACTGATTTCAATTTCCTGATCCACGAAGGAGGGCCTGAATTTGGTCCTCTGTAGGAGGTGCCAATGAGATATGTGGAATGCTTCTCAAACTCTAACTCATTCTGCCAGGATCAGCTTCACTTCTTAGGGGAGGTGAACGTGCCCCTAGGCAGGATTGAAGAGTGTATCCATCCATCACCAAGCTCCTCATTGTGCTAGCTACTAGAGATCCAAGTACAAAAATGGAAACAGTTCCTGCTGCCATAAATAGTCCCTGTTCTAAGGGGCCTACGCAGTCCTCATCTTTTCTGTTTTAAGCTCCCTCCCAGCTCTGACTTTCCCTATTCTAAGACCCCTCCCAGCCCGGACATCCCCTGTTCTAAGTTCTTTCCCCACTCTGGCATTCCCTGTTCTAAGTCCCTTCATCTTCTTGCCCCAAAATCTGAAGGAGTCCTCTCCCTCATTCATTAAGGGACTTTTCAGAGTTCTGATGGAGGCCCCTTCTAGACTCCCCTGCTCTCCCAGGATAGAGTCTCTTCAAACATCCTAAGACTTTTCCGAGCTGATTTAACCCACCTGGCCTCCCCACCAGACTAGTTTCTTTTCAGTGAGGTGTCAAAGGTTCAGCTCTATTGGCTTCACTGAACTGCTTGCCAGCTCTGGGAGGAGGAAGGGAAAGATGTATAACTTCAGAAAACTTATGTGGAAATCTGTTATTCCATGTAATTGGTAAATGAATAAATGATCAAAGAAAAAGATCTTTTAAATCTGGGGCTAGCTTCCCCTTGGGCCTTTGGAGATGTCCAGGCTGGGGGTCTTCTGAGCCATGGCTTATCTATCCATCACCATCTGTGCCTGGTGGTGGGAAAGCGAGACCAGGGGATACTTCTTATGGTTTGGGGGTCTAAGAACCTGAGTTCAGATTCTGGTGTTAAGGGAGTGTTCAAAGCATCTTCCCATCACACCCTCCTGTAATGATTAAAATTCAGGGGAAGCTAAGCCAGGTAGAAATTAGTTTCTCTTTGCAAGGAGTATTATATTTTTATGAGGTTTATTAAAGGTTAAGGATTAAAGAAAATGCAGAATAAGAAAATACATGCCTAGGCCAGAGAGGTCTAGACAAGATAACCTCACGTCATGAGAGACACATCTGCTCCAAAACGGAAGTCCAAAAGAGGCCAAGCCTATTCGCAACCAGGTTTAAATACCCCATCTCGCACTCAGCCCAGGTGAGAATTCAGTGAGATTAGAGGGCATTCTGGGGAAGTGGAGCAAGGATTTCTGGGGATTGAAGTCCTGGATTCGAGTCTATTTTTATACACCCCTGCTCTGTCCAGTAATCCACAAGGATTACTGATTGCTCTGGATGGAAGGTGGCACGTGACCAGGGCAAGGTCCCAACGCCAGGCACCTGGTCAGTCTCTTGGCATCTAAGAAGGCCACGGGCTGAATCAAGCAGTGAGCTTCTTGGGAAAGTCCTGGGATGTTTAATGAAACACCAACCTGGGTGCAAGCCCCAGAGCAGCCTGGGAGACTAGATGAGCCCAGGAGAGGCATCAGCCAGAATCCTGAAAGGCCTCTCTCGATGAATGATGGAGGAAGAAGAGTCCTTCTCTTGGGTGGGCTCCCCTGGCTATGGGCCCCAGGGGCCTGGGAGTTGTCCCTCCAACAGTTCAACAATGTCCAGCCGGGAGGGAAATGGCCCGAGACCAGGAATCAAGAGCCCTGAATCCTAAAAATGGGCCTCGCTGCTGGTGACCAGCTGCTGGTGACCAGCTGCATGCCTTCTCTGGGGCTCTCTGCTCCTTTCATTCATCATCCCCAGTTCCCAGCTCATCCCCCTCATCCCGAGGCTCCCTCTGGGAATCGGCCTTGCTTCCTTCTCTGACTCTCACCAGCATTTGAGAATTTGGGGAGTAGGCCAGGCTTCCCAGATGGGATTAGGGGACTTTCATGCTTTCTTTGGAGCTGTTGGCAGAGGAGGCACATCCCATGCAGACTGTAGTGAGTGATCCTGGCCTTGGCAGGCACAGAGCAGATGGCTTTGTGGGTTCATGGAGCATTCCTTTCTCCAGCACAGAATTGCCCCCAAAAGTGGTTCTGGGCTTCCTTTCTAGTTCCAGTATTCTCCATGCAAAAGCCCTTCCGGGTCTGGCATTCCTGTCCGGAGGCCCCTCCCAGTTCTAAAATGCCAAGACCAGAATAATAAGAGCTTTGTTTGAGGCGGCTGGGGGAGTGCTCCTGCGCCCCTGCTGGCCGGAACCCTTACTAGCCGCATTACCCTAGGTAAGTCACTGCCTGCCTCAGTTTCCTCATCTGTCCAATGGGGAATCATAACAACAGCTGCCTCTCAGGGCTATAAGAATCCAAGGAGATCATAACGGACATGGGAGCTTTAATATACATGTTGTGGCCATTATCATGGAAAGCTGGTAAACTGAGGTGGAGGCCAGGGAGTCTATCCTTAGGGAATGGAGTACAAAGTAGCTCCCCAGCTAGGACCCCTCCCACCCAGATGTCAGCTCCATCCTTTCCTCCTCCTGGGCCAGTTTCCTTTCCTGGAAAAGAAGGGGGATCGGACTCCAAGATCTCCAAGCGTTCTCAGCTGCAAACCTCTGCCCTCTGCCTACCCTGTGGATTGCTGGGCTCCCTGCCCTGCAGTGTGAGAGCAGCCTGGCTGCCTACGAATGGGTTCTGCCAATTCCCTGGACGCTGAGGGGAATGAGGGGTGGTGCTATGCCCAGGTGGCATCTTCTTTGGAATAGGGTCCTTCCAGTGTGGAAATGCCTTCCATCTGCGCAACTCAGTCCCTTCTCTGTAACTTCAGTGCCACGGAGGGGCCTGGGGCACCGAGGAGAGCAGCATGCTGGCCGGTATCCCGGCACCAGGATGACAGAGGCAACCTGTGAAGGAAGAGAGATCCTCCTGGCTCTGAGGTCAGCTCTCCATCCATCAGGTGGAGACCCGAGTTCTAATCCTGGTGGGCGGTGCCCTGGTCCCAGTGAAAGAGTGGGTTTAGGGTCCGCTGCGTCAGGGAACCGTTCAGAGTCTGCCACCAGCTTGGGGCGTTTGCCGTCAGGGTTGTGTATCCAAAGGGGTGGCGTTCTTGCCGGAGAGACTGAGCAGGTGTTGGCGTCGGGGAGATCCTCGGGCGTGGGGGCGTCGGTTCTCCGAAGTAGCCGGGGCGCCTGGGGCCATTGGCCGAACGTGCGGGTGTGCGTACATGTGAGCACAAACGGGTCTCGAGCTTTATGGGCTTGGGTGTCCGCGGGTGTTTCTGTGGACTTGGGGCATAGTCCGGGTGGGCCGGACGGTTTCTCTCCATCCGTTTCCAATGGGCTTTGTGCGAGGTCCACGTGCACGCGTTACGTGCTAGTGTTTGTACACATTTTCCCTGGAGGCGGTACGCGTGTGCTCACGAGCGTGTGTGAGTGTGTGCACGCACGCCCAAGTGTGTGGAGGGGCAGTAGGTTTCCGGGAGCGGCCGGCGGAGGGAGGAGCAACCGGCCGGGTGACAGCTGCTGGGAGGGGGAGGGGCGAGGTGGGGGGCTGGATGGTGGGGCTCGCAGGCCCGCCCCGCCTCGCCCCGCCTTGCCCCGCCCTGGGGGCCTCTGCCTCCCGGGCCCAGCCGGAAAGCCACGCTGCCTTGGTTCTATGTGCTTGTGTGTGTGAGTGTGCGCGAGAGGCCAGAGAATGATTAACCCCAGTTCGTGACGTGCCGTGCCGTGCAAGGAGCGGCCCGATCCAAAGTTGGCTTTCGCCGCGGGAGAGGCCGGCCGGGACCAGACTGGCTGGCGTGCTCTCGGCTCTCTCTCTTCACGCCGTCTCTCCCTTTGTCTCTGGCTCGGGCTCTCTCCGGGACTGTCTCCCCCTTTCTCTGACCGTCTCTGCCGCTTTCCACGTCCGCCGAGCGGCGGCCCAGGCCTCCAAGCGCGGTGGCCCGGCTGGGCGAATGGGGGTGAGGACGCCCCGGCCGATCCCTGACCATGAGGACTCTTCGCAGGTTGAAGTTCATGAGTTCGCCCAGTCTCAGTGATCTGGGCAAGAGAGAGCAGGCAGCCTTGGAGGAGCGAGGGGCCCAGCAGCGGCAAGCCTGCTCCAACGCCACCTGGAACAGGTAAGGGCTTGTCGGCCTCCCCGGGGCCTGCCCGTCCCGGGAGTGCCTGGGCTGCGGTCCGTCCCTCCTCTCTTCTTTCATTGGATTGTACATTGGGGGCTGAAGGGCTCTCAGGGCGCATCCAGTCCATTTTACAGAGGAAGAAACTGAGGCCCAGAAAGGCTGAGGGTCACGAATAGGGGCACCCAACTAAATCAATGAAGGGGGGTGGTCGGTCCTAGGCAGAGAACAGAGAGGGGGTCTCCGTGGCCACTTTATCTAGTGAGGGGACTCCTTCAGTGCTAGATGATGGCTGGATGGATGAATGGATGGGACTAGAGGGTCTCTTAGGAAAGGCCTTTCTGCTTCTAAAACCTTTTTAAGACTGGGCATTTCCTGCCCGCCTCCCTCCCTCCTCCTCAAAAGAATGGTGTTTTTGTAAAAAGTGGGGCAGAGTTTTTGTCCAGACCTTTATCTAATTTCCCACCACCCCACCAGACCCTCTTAGTGACCCAGGAGCACCCTTTCTAGACCCTCCTTCACCTCCACACTCACCTGGTTTGGTCTTGACCCAGCCATGCCAATGCTGGGCAGCAGATCCAGGGCTGGGGCTAAAGTCCGTCAAATTGACTAGGGGTGAGGTCCTGGGCACACTCAGGGTCCAGAAACCTTAGTTTCTTCCTCTGTAAAATGGGAAGGTTCCCTAAGGCATCTCCTGTGAGGCTGTTTCCAAGGATCCGCTTCAGAGAATCGGAGCACCAGTGTCTGTAGGTAGGCCCTAACCCATCAACTGCCCCAAGAACTTTCCCTTTTTGTTTTTTCCTCTTTTCTACTCTGATCTGGGGAGAGGGGAAAGAAAGAATTGGAAAGTGAGGGGGACAAAAAGGCTTTTCTTGTGGGCATTTCCCTGGGAGCGCCTGGCGCAAGCAGCAGGGTCCCCACTTCCCAGAAAAGGGAGATCATTTGTCTTGTGATTGCTTCCCAGGCCCCTCCACCAGTGAAACAAGTAGCTCCTGCCTTGGAGTTTGGACTGATGGGATGAGAGAGGTGGCCACAGTTAGAGGTCCTCTTTGAGCCAAAGCATTTGGAGGCTTCCTGTGGAGGAAGCCAGGCCCTCTCTCTTGGAAATACTTTCTAGAGGAAACCCTAACTAAGGAGGTGCCTTGGGCTGGACGTGGGCTACGTGAGTGAGGGGCACCCTGGGAAATCAGGAGAGGACCGAGCCACACGGCCAAGAGCTTGAGATGCGCCACACACTTGGCATTGTGGCCTCTTCCCCAGAGCTGCACGGCTGTGCGTCCCTCTTTCAGGTAGAATGAAAGGAGCCATTCATTTCTTTTTGCGGCTGTGACCTCGGTTCCAGGGCTGGCTGTCGTGGGCTGAATTGAGGCCTGGGAGGCAGGAGGGAGCCACAGCTTGCCGACTCTGATTCCTTCTTTCTTGAGGCATCCGAGATGGAAAGCTGGAAGGGAACTCCCGGAGGCCAGGCAGCACATAGTAGGCACTTAGTAAATATATATGGGATTCCTCATTTTATCACGGAGGAAACTGAGTCTCCAGGAAGTGCCTGGAGATGAGTGTGGGGCTGGAAGGGCTGAGGTCACACAAGGAGTGAGGCTGGGGGCCAGGATTCAAAGGAGCTTCTCAGATCCCCAAGTCCTATAGTTTTGCCAAGCCCCCAGGCTGAACCCCAGCTGTGGCAGCCCAGACTTCCAGACCCAGAGCAGCATCCTGGAGCCTGCTGTCCCCTCCAGGTCAGGCCTGGGCTAGTCTGCAGTAGAGGGGGTTGGAGGGTGGGAGGGGACAAGAGGTCAAATTTCTGCTTCTCTTCCACAGTGCTCTTCCACTGGGGAAATCCGTGGATCTCTCTACTCCCTGCAGTCCTGGGAAACAGGGCTATCAGCCATTTTTACTCACAGGGAAACAGCCTGAGAGGGAGAAGTGACTTGTCCGGGGTCCTGAAAGCAGGCTCTGGATTTGAAACCTTGTTTTCCCCACTGCCTGGGGTGGCATGCCTCAGAATTAGGGTTGGAATTAGTAACAAGACCCTAATCTAGGTCTTTACCTCCAACACTTCCCCTCCCTCCCTGGGACCAGCCTCATCCAGATCTCCAGAGGGCCTGGGGGTGGGCAGGGTTCAATGAGTTTTCTGGAACCTTGGAGGTTATCCCCATAGACTGTTGTGAGGAGAGACCCCCCAGGCCTTGCAGAAAGGGAATGAGAGGGTCCCCCACTCTGGGTCCCTTTCCTGGGCTCCCTGGCTCCTTGTAGGGATCACTGTAATTCTCAGTTTCTAACTGCTTTCAGAGTGATAGATTACCATTCATCTTTAAAGCTATCAAAGTGCCTTCCATGCTATGGATATTACTATCCCCCTTTTATAGGTGGAAAATCAAGGCTCAGAGAGGTGAGGATGCGGGATTTGAGCCTGACTAATCCCAGGAAGCATTTAGAATAGGCATTAGCATGGAAGGGAAGGAGCTTGCTGAGGGTCTTTGATCCTGCTCCTCTGGGGCTCCCACCTCCCCACTCCTAATCTTTGGGGTAGGACCCATCCCAATATTTGCTCAAGGTCTGGGAGGAAGAGATGCTCCAGGGAGATCGGCAGCTGCCAAGGTCCTGGTGCCCCAGACTCCAGTTATCTTAGATTCATGTCTCCTCCTCCCATCCAGTCTGTCTCCTTTCCCCACCTTGGGTACACAGGCCCCCTCCCCCTCTCTGAGTAGCCCAGGGAAGGGGGAGAGGGCAGATCTAAGGATTGACCTGGCAGAGACAGGGTATGCCAGGGAGCTTATTGGCCCAGGTTTGCTGTGGGGAGAATCAGCAATGCTAGCAGGCAGTGTTTGCCAAACGCTGGGTAGGTGCTGTCTCCCATTGCCGAATCTTCCTGGGGCCCGGCACCCCCAGGCCCTGGTTTTATAGCCAGAGGAAAGGAACAATTGACTTCCGGTCACCAATGGCTGGGAAACAGCTGGCCTCCAATGCCCTGCTAGGGCTCTCTACTTTGTCTCGGAATCTGCCTGGTTCATGAGTCCCGGAGAGTGGGGTCTGGACACAGCCTGGATTTAAGGAGCCTGGCTCCCCCATTGCCACACTTGTGGAACCTTGAGAATCTTAGGACTGTGCCGGAAGGGGCCTGTCCTACTCCCATGCCAGGAATCCTTCCCTTTGAAAAGCTTGGGCTTGGGAATCCACAGTGCCTGCCCCCACTCCCCTGGGACTTTATAGAAGAGCCCCATTTTATGGATAAGAAAACTGAGGCCCACCATGGGGTATGAGTTGCCCCTGTTGGCCCAACTTTTACAGAGGTACATGCGGGGTGAGGGGGAGTGTTGAATTTTGTTCTGGTTACTAAGAAGCCAGTTGCCTCCCAGGTTTGCCTTTCTGGGGCCAGGCAGATAAAGCTAATCCCCCCTTCCCTGGAAGGTTCTTTGGAGAGTCAGAGACTTTCAGGCTGCCTATCCTGTCTAAGCCTGGTTGTGGACTGGTTCCTTCTGCCTCGGGGCCAAACCACTAAGTAAGTGACCCTTGTCTTGGATTCTACTGTCCAGTCACAGGAGGCTCCTCCCTCTCCCTCTGATGAGTCCTACCCTGTGGCTGATTCTCCAGGCTTTCCCAAGACAGCCTAGAAATGGGAAGAAAGGAGGAGCTGGGGAGTGGGGTCTCCCCCTGCCTTCCTGTCCATGTTTCGTGGTGGCCTTTTCTGGGAGGCCTAGAAAGGAGACAGAGAATCAGGCCATCAGCCCTGCAAGGGGCCTAGGGACAGGCAGAGATGTTTTGGAGGAGACAATGTCAGAGAGGCCGCTGCTGGGCCAGGAGACAGGGAGCTCCAAGTTCAAATTGGACCCCAGACACTTCTGTCTGCCTCAGTCTCTTCAGTTGTAAAATGGAAATAATAACTGCCCCTCTTGCCTGGTAGGGTTATTAAGTGTTTGGCACAATGCCGGATGCACATCTCCTCCTTTTCAGAGCTGGGAGGGACCTTAGAATTTGGAATGTCAGAGCAGGAGGGGCCTGGTCTACACCTACTTTGAGTGTAGACATTTCCCTACCAGTACAAGGAGGCTTCTTGGTAGGCAGGGGAGGTTCTGGGGAAGGAGGATTGTTGTGAGAACCGGATCAAGCAGAGGAGGCATGTACAGGTCCAGGGAAGAGCAGAGCAGTGTGAAAAGTAGAGGGACAAGGAAGCCAAGGGAGATAAGGTTAGATGACCAACCAGAGGCCGAAGGATAAAGACTCTCCAAGAGCCAAAGGAGAAATTTGGTCATATCCTGGGATTAAGGAGACTCTGGCCTGGGAGTCAAGAGATCTGGATTCAGATTCCATTCCTCTGACCCTAGGTCACAGTCTTCTCTATAAAATAAAGGGATTAGACTAGGAGGTCCCAGCTAGGATATTGTCTGAGTCTTCCATCCCACGACTGGCATTCTCTGGCCTAAGGTCCCTTCCAGTTCCAATATCCTGTCCTATTCTTTTCCAGAACCTGTGGAGTCCCCTTGTTAAGAATGTAGAAAGTACTGGGGTTAAGTCATAGCCTCCAATGGAGAGGAGAGAGAGCCAGGCAGGAACTGCTTGCAGGTTCCCCCTCTAGTATCTCTAGAATAGAATAGAAAGTCCCCCGAAGTGGAGAGCATTTGGCAGAAGCCCAGGGACTCTTTAGCCCCTGAACCCTGCCAAGGATAGGAATCCTAAGGTAGAGCTGGATGGCTAGAGGGCTCTAGAAGAGAAAGCTCCTCCTTCCCTGGGCCATTGAACCACCTGTGGCCATCAACTTGTCCCTCAGGTTTTTCTTGCCCAAGTACTCCACCTCCACCTCGATCACATCAGCCACAACTGCCTCAGGGCAGAGAAAGGTCCTAAGTGACAGACTAGGAGGCAGGGGAGTGGGAAGGAGAAATTGGGGGGCAAAGGGGGAAGGACAGGAAATCATGGAGGCAGCTCCCAAACTTCCCCCTGCAGAAGCTTATTTTTGATTGAGCTGAAATCTGCATCTGAAATCATCCCCCTGCCCTAAGGTTTGGCCTGTCTGGTCAGGAGGAACAGGGTGGACAGCCCTTTCCCTGACCTTCCCTTTTCCAGTTACCTGAAATGATTCTGAGAGGGGGTGGTCTGTGCTCCCCACCCCAGACTCCCTTCTCTGCACTTAATTTCATTTGTCAGTCAAGATCCTTCCTCAAATGGAGCTCTGGCCACAGGTTTCCCTAAGGGTCAACCCAGGGCAGGGGCACAAGTAAACCCCTGGGATCTGGCCCCCGTATTTGCTAGCCCAGGGTCTCGTTTTTAAATTGTTATCTTTATTTTATCACCAGTAATAAATTTACACATAGATAATATATAATGTATAAGCCAGTGGAATTGCTTGTCTGCTCTGAGACGGGGAGGGAAAGAACAGGAATCCCGTAACCTTGGGAAAATATTTCAAAGATAAAATTATATTAAAAAATATAAAATAAATTTGCACATAAGTTTTCCAAGGTTCCAGGAGTCACGTTCTTTCCCTCCCCTTCCCAGAGTTGACAAGCAATTCCACTGGGTTATACTGAGTTATCACTCAATACCTGTTTCCATAATATTCGTTTTTATGATAATCTTATAAAACCAAATCCTATACCAGGGTCTCATTTTTACATTTCAAGCATTTCCCAAGGGCTACTGTGTGCCAAGGCCTGAGCACTGTCCCAAGACAGAAATGGAAACATCCCTTCTCTCCTGAAGTCCACATTCCATTGGGAGATCAAATACATACAGCAAGGGGTGGGGATGGGGAGAGGGTGGGATGGAGGAGGGAGAGCCTGACCATCTTAGAATCTGGCAGGCCCCAAGAGTATTCCCAGGACCCGTAGTGACCATCCCCCAAGCCCAGGCTTTTGTGCCAGTTAAAGGACACTCACTCTGGGGGTTAGCAATAGCCAAAGGTTCTGAGGAACCAGGACCCAGCTGTTGAGAAACTCTCCTCCCCTCCTGTTTGTCCTCTTTTCGGTGGGCCTCTTCCAAGAGATTATGGGGGTTAGCAAGGACATTCCCTCTGAGCGGCCTCTCCTGGTGTTCCCTCCTACTGTAGTATTCACAATGGAGTGATTGCTGTGTTCCAGAGGAAGGGCCTCCCAGACCAACAGTTGTTCCACCTCAACGAGGGAGTCAGGTAAGTAGACTTCATGGACAGAGACGTGAGAATGAAGGGGCAGCCTGAGGCTGGGAGCCAGCACACCTGGGATCCCTACAAGGGGTGAAGCCAATGTGGGTAGAGAACCAGGGCTGGGAACAGAGCCAGGGTTGGGAAAGGAGCTCCCAAGGAAGAGGTCAGAAAAGGGGAGAGTCCCCTGGTGTAAAGTGGGTGGGGATTATGATGGAGGAGCAGGGAGGGGTAGTCTCCTTTCTCAAGGCTAGGTAGGATACCCCTAGGACCCCCGAGAAGAGGTGGGAGCCTCAGTCCTAGTGCTCTGGACTCTTGCTGCCTTCTGGAGTTCTTTACAAATGTTGTCTGTGGGTTTATTTCAACTTCAGGTTATGTAGATATGGTGTCTGCATTTCCCATCAGCATCATTTAGGAGACTTAAAGCACCCAGCCTGAGTCCTTGGTCATTTGGTCAGTCAGCATTTTGGGGGGGGCTTGAGGTGATCCCCCGGGGTTCGGGAAGGGTACCTTTTGCAAAGATGCAAGACTCCAAAACTTAGCTTAAAAATAAAAGAGAAATTTATTCATTTACAAGTAATGTTAAAGCTGGCCAGGAAGACTGCCTCCTAGGGGGAACAGAATGGGTGGGAAGCTGCTCCCAGATGACATGATTTCTGGGGTCTTTGTGCCATGGTGAAGACGTGACTAGAGTGGTATGCAACTGAGCCAGGGGCAGGGGGTTTGGTCATCTGACTGGGGTCTGCCTGAAGACATAGGGGGTGACCCTCATAGTTTAAGGGACATGACAGGTAGATGTCTTACCTACCTCCGGTGATATCTGTCTCAAATCTAAAGGAGGATCCAAGAAGGCTAATCCTCTCAGGGTCTTACAGGAGTTGGATGTTTTGGGTTAGGAGTCACAAGGATAAAAGGGAGCAAAGGATTTTCCCTGCTTCTAGTTTGCCTGAAACTCTTCTATGGTTTTGGGGGTACAATGCCCATGCCAGATAGGTGTTAATCAAGTACTTCCTGTCTGCCAAGCCCAGCACTCAGGGTTGGAGACCCAAAGAAGGCCCTAATCTCATTGAGCTCCTTTTTGTGCCATTCCAGTATTTTGGGAAACTGAAACTTTGTCCAAGTTGGGACCCCATCCCTTGAGGCAGTCCCAGAACCCTCTTTAACCTAGGAGCAACTCCAAGTGTTGTTTTAGCCAAAGATATCTCACCACACTCAGCTGGCCAGATCCTTGGCTGAGAGACATACGGCTGGTGTTCAGCCTTAAGCCAAAGTCTTTGCAGCCTGGTATGAGCCCTGCCAGGCCCTGAGCCCTCCTGGCACAGTCTGTGAAATCCCATGGCATGACTTGACCTCAAGTAGGAGAGAGGCCAGAACAGACGGGTTGCTTAATAAGGCCATTAAATCACCAGCTTTCTCCATAATCTTCCTTTTACAGATACAAAAACTTGAGGACATAAGGGTGCTGTGGTTCATTTGATGTCACCCAGCTTGTAGGCAGTAAAAGGCTTCTTGGAGGAGGTGGTATGGAAACTGGACTTTTGGAGGACAGTGGACAACAAACAGATGGAGAGGATATGGCAAGGCCCTCTTGAATAGGGGTGCGAGGCTATGAGATCAGTTGTTCTGGGGTGACTTTATTCATGCTCTCAGTCTGAACTAAACTAAGGCCCTTTATGTTCCTGAGATTCCATTGTGTACAGCTGCCATTATTCCAAGGGTTCTTGTTTCAAAGATGCTCCAATTCACTGATTCCATTCTAAGCATTCTAAGGTTTAGCCATTAGCTAGTGACTCTGGAGTTCTGGGTTCCTTGATTCTTGATGAATGGAAGGTCTGGAAATAGTAGCCCATTTTAGGTTATCTTTTCTGTAAGGGTTCCATTAAGGGACAATGTTGCAACCAGCAATGGCCTATGTTCTTGAAGCCTTTATCTACTACCAGCCGAGGCAGATGAGCCAGAAAGGAAGAGGAGGAATCATTTTCTCACAGTTATGGCGAGCATTCTGAAGCTGTGCGGGGGAATTTGTGTCCCTCTGGGAGTAAATCAGGGAAGCTCCTCCTCAGAGCTGATGCTGCCCATGGTGATACCCTGTGAGGTTCCCTGGCTTGGTTCTAGAGCAGAACCCCAATGGTTTAGCTGAGCTGGGTTCCAAGAGATAATCAGTTGCCATTTCTTTCTCTTCTCCCTCAGAAAAAAGAAAGGACAGACTGTAACACAGTAAGGTGGCTTGGGAGGGTGGATGCTGGCAGAAGTTGGTAGCTCAACCTGGGAGGGGGGCGTGCGTAGCATTCAGGGCAGTCACTGCAGAAATAAAAGAAGACAAGTTTGGTCTGTTCCATATAGAAAGAGGGGTCTAGTTGGGGGCCCATAAAGAAAGGCTTTAGAAGACAAACAGGAGTACATTTGATCTTGGAGCTAATAGGGAACAATTAGAATTGATGGAATAGGGGAGGGACATGGGGAGAGGAACATTTAAGAAATTACTTTGCCTGCTGAGTGGAGGCTGAACTGAAGTGTCCTTTAAAGGAAGGCAGGAATGGGGAGAAAAGAATTAAGAAGACCAGCCAGCTGGCCATTGCAGTGGTCCAGTTGTGGACCAATGAGCCACCAGAGGAAGTGGATGATCAGTGAGGCAGAAGGAAAGTCAGGGGAGACCAGTGTCATGGAGGGCTAAAGAGGAGAGAATCCAGGGAAGAGTATGATGGATCATACAACAAATGCAACAAATGATACTCTTACCCCAAAATTAGTCTCTTGAGATAATTTTAATTGTAATCTGTCTGTGGAAACAACCATAAATGGGCACCTTAGTCCTGAGAATGCACTGAGGCTGGGCGAGAAGAGAACACAACTCAGAGTCAGCAGACTCACGTTCAAATTTCCTGTGTGCCATTTATGAGCTAGATATCCCAGCCCCATCTCCCCGATCCATGAAAGAGGGAAAATGCTGATTCACTGAGCCCACCTCACAGGATTGATTAGGGTAATAAATATAATAATGGCTAGAAAATAGAGAAATGGGGGTTCACTGACTAGGACTTGGAGTAATTAGACTGGATGCTGTTGTCCAAGGACCAAAGTTTGAATTCTGGTTCATCTGATTCAGAACTGTGACTCCGTATGTCACTCAACCTCTCTGGGCTTCAGATTCCTCCTTTGTAAACTGATTCAACAGTCTTTTCTTAAGGACCTCCAAAGCTAGGTGAGGGAGATGCCAAGGCAAAATCTCTTCAGCCCTCAAGGAGCTACCATTTTCTGGGCAGATCCAATAGTTGGGTTCCCAAGAAAGCACAAAAGATGTCACTTCAAGGATGGAGGCTAAGACCTAAAAAGCAGGGGGAGGGGAGGCAGGAGCCTCAGGAAAGGACATGAGGAGGAGGTGGCTATGAAGGGGGGTGGGACGGGGAAAAGAGAGGACAGTCCAGACTTTGGAGGGTGAATGTCTTGTGCAGAAACAGCCAGCAGTCAGTTTAAAGGATGGTAACCAGCCAAGGTTTCCTATGTGATCCCAAGGGCAGAGGGCTCCCCTGGAGATTCCTGGGGGCTGGAGGATCTCTCAACAAGGTCTCCTTCAGCTCTTGATCTGCTGAGATCCTTCTTTCTCTGGGTGGGTATGCAGAAGGGGGGAAGGAAGGGAAAGCAGCTTTGTGCTAATGTCTCTGTCATTGTCTTCTGAACACAGACAGCTGCTGAAAACTGAGTTGGGCTCTTTCTTCACAGAGTATCTCCAGGTGAGCATGATTTTCTGTTCCTTCTTCCATCAAGGGCTTGGGTTGGAGGCTAGGGCTGGGGGCTGAGAGGCTTCTCCCCACAAGAACAGGCCAGCAAAATAACATTAATAATGACAGCCAACATTTGTGTGCTGCCTCCTACATGCCAGACACTCTGGCATAATTGCTTTACAGTCTCATTTGGGGGCAGCTGGGTGGCTCAGTGGATGGAGAGCTAGGCCAAGAGATGGAAGGTCCTGGGTAAGTCTCTTAGCCCCCATTGGCCAGCCCCACTCTTCTGCCTTGGAACCAATATTCAGTTCTGATTCTAAGTCAGAAGGTGAGGGTTTTAACATTTTTATCTCATTTGATCCATATAACAATCCTGGGAGGGAGGAGTTAATACCATCCCCATTTTAACAGATGAAGAAACTGAGACAGGTAGAGATTAAATTACTTGCCCAGGGTCACATAGCCAATAAGTATCTGAGGTAGAATTTGAACTCATATCTTCCTGATTCCAGCTTCAGCACTGTAGACCCTGTGGCACCCCTCACTGCCTGAGTCATAATCCAAAATCTGACCATTATGAACTGGATGGCCTGGATTTGAATTGGAGGGCTAGAGCTGGAGCTAATCCTCTCTAGAAATAAGACCCCTCCTATTGTCCCTGACCCTCGCCATCCAGGTCTCCTCCATCCTGCCATCCTAGGCAGAGGGGAGGAGGAGCGTCTTTGCTGTGTTAGTGAAGGAACTAAAGGCTGTGCTAGTTAAGGAACTACTGCTTGCCATTAGGCTACCACTGGGCCACTGTTGATTTCCCCATTGTAAGGAGTGCCTAATAGAGCAGGGCTCACAGCTGTCTTTATCATATAGGCTATCTTGTCCCCTTGCTCTGAGGCCCTGCCCAAGCCCAAATTAAATACCCATTTGGGGATGATGTTCAGTGCCAGAATTTCTGAGTCTGGATATGATTTCTACACTGGACTTCTGCCTTGATGTATGATGCTGGGGCCAAAGGCAAAGCTGATCTATGAAGGAGGTTGAGACCAGTTGGGGAGGGATGAAAGGGAATTCCAACCCCTGGACCTCCACTGAAAGACTCCTTTCCTTTCCCTGGTCCTCCACCCTGAGACCTTGACCAAGTTCCTTCCTTGTGTCTCAGTCTTCCCTGAAATCAGGATAATAAAGCAGATTGAGGGTGTGACCATTGTTGGGGGGAGCAGTGAGAAGTCATTGAGGGGATTGAGAAAATATTTCTGGCAAATGGTGTTGACCTTTTGAAATGAATCTGTATTGTATGTATTGCCCGCACACGCCTAGAAACTAGTTTCTTTCCTTCATTGTTGAATGGGGGCAGAGGAATGTTTGCTGAAAGCCCAGGGGTTGGGGACCAAGCCTGGGTGCCCAGGATCTCCCAAGCCCCTTGGTGCTGTGATATCCCCCATTCTAAGTTCTAATGTGTTTCTGGAAAGTGTTGCCATCTCTTTCAGAACCAGTTGCTAACTAAAGGCATGGTGATTCTCCGGGACAAGATTCGATTTTATGAAGGTAAGCCCAACCAGGAAGCCTGAGGTCTGGATGCTTGGTGGGGCTACTTTGGGAGCCATCTAGAAGTCTCCCTGAGGGTGAGGACTCGCACCATCTAGATGTGGTGATCCGGTAGAATAATGGAGATGAAAGACACTGTGTGCTCAGGCCCATGTACTTAGGCATCACACAGTGTTCTGCCATAGCACAGAGGTTTATTATATAGGCTGGTGATTACATACTTCTTTGGCACACAATCAGTTTTCTACATATATGTTTCCATGGAACTTAACAAGACACATAGCCTAAGGAGATAGTCAACAAAACATTGTTGCTATAGATGAATGTCATAAACCGGGTGATCTAGAGCTTAGCCCAGGCCTAGGAGAATCGTTGTTACTTTTGGTCAGCTTTCACAATCAATCACAATTATTTAGGAGATGGGTAACAAAACATTTCGTAACTAGGTACAAGGTTGGAGGGCAACTCAATGACAGACCAGATTTGGGGTTTTCCTCAATTTACAAGTTCTGTTTTTCTTGTGTTACTTTGAAGCACCTGGCAATGTTGCCTGGTTTCTCTCCATAAACAGAATTCAGTGGAGTGTGTCTTGAAGGTGATTGAAGTTCTTGGTTTGCATGGCTTGTGATGGGAGTGAATGTGGCTCTGTGAAGAGGGAAAGGATGGTGGTAATAGACAATAATCTTTGAGCTTTAATTCTATAAATGCAATCTTTTGGGGGTAATAACCTAGGGGGATTAAAGTAGAGTATATATGTATTGATCCTATAAGTATTTGCTCTCATTATTTCTCCTGTATTGGGAAGGAAATGATAATCATAACAAGTCCATTAGTAGGGGAAGTTGGAGAGAGAAGCCACAGAAGGGGTGGGGGGCTTTTGTTTTTGGGCAGCTGCGTTGCAGTTTCTGACTTCCAACTGTGACCATGTCAATAAGTGGGGGTCTGTTGCCTTCATTCAACCAGCCAGAGACTCTCCAGTATCTCTTGTGGATGGGCCTGTGGGCCTTGTAAACGAGGCACCTGTTATGGCTGTCTAGTGTGCCATGACGGAGCCCTCACAAGGTAGGCACCAAGCTGTGGGTGTCTCTCCAAGGGAGAGATACCCCCGGACAAGGGACCCCAGCTTGATGTATGCCCTATCTCCATTGCTTCGAGTCCCTGCACATGGTAGACATCTCCTACACCCATCCCTCCCAGGAGGCATTGGGAGTTTTTTTGGCAGCAGGCCCGGGGCCCAGTTTAGCCCAGCGTTTCTCCCCAAGAGGGCTTAAACTTGTGTACCCATTGGAGGCCAAGATGACAAAGACACTGTAATTTCATGCGATCATAGATTGAGAGCTGGAAGGGATTCCTCTTGTTCCACTCTCTTGGAGTACAGAGACCCCCACAATGAAAGCGACTTGACCAAGGGCACAGAGCTAGGAAACCACCAGCCAGGATTTAAATCCAGGTCTCCAAAATGAAAATCTCGGTACCCTGGCCTCCTGGGGCAGAGGCAGGAATTTTGGGAAAGGGTTTGCCAAGTATTCAGTGGACTCCAGTGTCCTAGGGGACAAGAGGGATGGAAGGCCAGGACCCTGATGCCTATTAGTCAGTTCACCTTAGGGTTTCACCACTCCATCTGGCCCTTGTCCAGGTTCGATTCCCATCCAGTGGACCCATATGCCATTTCCCACCTCAATATCCTTGCCTAGAGGATCATCCATCCAAATGTCAGTCTCCAGCCAGCTCCCTCATTTGTAAGGGAGCAAAGAGAGGGGAAGAAGGAAAGCACATTTCTCCAGGTCACCTGGAGGCAGGCTTAGCAAGGTGTCAGGGTTAGCATGGAAGAGAACAGGAAACAAAGCCAGGGGCTGTACACACCTCTTCCCCCCCCCTCCCCCAACCTCCTTCCTGGAATACCACTGCCTCCTTTACTGCTCCTGCCAGTATCTGGCCTCCAAAAAGAAAAATGCTGCCTGCTGAGCTCTGGAGAATGCCCCGGGCCCTCCTCCTCTGGAAAGAACTGAGCTTCCTTTCTTCTCACCCCTTGGGAGGAAATCTGAAGCTTTGACCAGCCCTATGGTGGGAGAATGCTGAGTCAGGTGCCCTGGGGCAAACCATCCAGCCTCCACTCTTCCCACCCCATGGAGGGCACTGCTGGGGGAGAGGAGCTCCCTCTTTGGCCTCCCTGTCCAATGGCCACCTGGTATTCAAGGAGAGGCCCTTCTGAACTCTCCCATCCCTCCTTGCTCCTCCAGTCTAGACATGCCCAGCTCTGAGGTCTGACTTCTAGGCTTTCCTGGGCCAGGAGGCTCAAGCCCAGGGACTGACACTCCTGGGACCCCTTTCTGAATAAGGGAGCGGCCGGCTCCCACTGGACATCTACAATCCTGGCACTACCATCAAGCTTTCCTCTGGTGCCCTCAGAGAAGCTGTCCAGACAGGGAAGCATCTTCATGTGTATGTTTGCTCCTGAGATGCCCAGCTGGGCCTGGCTCAAACTTCCTCTGGACTGTGCGGCCCTGGATAGGACCCAGAAAAGGAGGGAGAGGCTTGGCTTTTCCTCTGACTCCCAGTGTGATCTGTCCCTCCGGACCTCATAGAGCCACATTTGTAAAATGGGAGTCCTCACCTCGGTGAGGGGAAAAAGAAGGGATGAGAACAGCTGCTGTGATCTAAGTCAATGCTGGGTCTAGGGCATTGTCCTGCAGCCCTGTCATTTAGAGGGTGCATGGAGACGTGTAGGAAGTATGGCCTTTGCCTTGCAGAGAGGCTGAGGGGCTGATGTCCCAGGGTTTCCAGCTCTGGCTTCCCTTAGCATTTTGGCGGTGGCTGGCTGCTACCACAGCAGTGACTTTGGCTTATGACTTTTACGAGGATGATCGTTGGTGGACTGCTTGCTTTAAATTCTCCTGGAAAAGAAAAGATTGTTTCTAACAGGCTGAAATGAGCAGGGTCCCCAATCTGGAGGCAGGAGAACTGTCCCCCCCCCCCCACCACTGCTGCTGCCTGGCCCAAGCCACGTCTGCTTCCCTTCAGAAATGACCCACTTTCTCCCATCTTGCTGTCACCAAGCTGCCAGCTAGGATGCTCAGACTCTGCTGAGAGGCTTATGTTGGTCTCCATGACACCAAGCTGATGATCTTGTGGATTTGCCTTCGTCCTTGACTTGTGGAGTTGCAGCAGCCTTTGCAGGCACTTTATATGCCACCCCTGCATAATTTCTCTGCACTTGGACACCTTCAGTCAGGAAGCTTGGCCTTAAAACTGGCAAGGGGCCGAGAGTAAGCTGGAGGAGGTCAGTCAGGCAGGGGGTGAGGGTCGAGGCTCCCAAGCTCTTGTCCTCCTCCTAGCACCACGTCAGGTAAACCTTGACCAACTTATTTGTCTTCTGGGATGTCCTCACCAATCAAAAGATTCCTTCTAGCTTGGACTCTACAGGTCAGAGTTTTCATGGTGAAATGCCAATAGGGTGGAGAAGGTGCCTGACTGGACAGGAGTGGACAGGAGGAGAAATCCACCTCTCGTGCTCTTTGATCAAACTCCAAACCTCACCTGACCTCCTCAAGAGTCCAGCTTCTGGGCGCATGGGTCCAACCCTAAACCACCTTCACCTGGCAAGACCTACAGAGCTGGACTGATGAAGGACTCATCCCCAATGGAGAGACTGTCCTGTGCATCCTCAGCAAAGCCATATATGAGGGATCTGGGGGCTAGAGGCTCTAGTGAGATAATGAGATGATAGAGGTATGGGCTTTGTGAATTTTAGGGTGATCTATACCAACTGTTTACCAATTTTCATTCATATGAACCCACAGGTATGTAATAAACACCTGAGGCATGCCAGCCACTAGGGACAGTCATCCCCAAAGAGCTCACTCACCTTCTAGAAGGAAAGAGAGAGAGCACCTACATGGACAAATGTGTACAAAAGAGAGAGGAGATTTTGCAGAAAAAATGGCTTCTCCTAAACTGAGCAGACTTAAGTTTCTTCTTCTGCTGCTGGTTGTTAAATATTTACCAGAATGCTCCTTCATTCTGCCAGGAAGAGAAGTGAAACATTTATTAAGTACTTAGGAGCTAAGTGCTGAGGAAAGCCAGTTCCTGCCCCCAAGGAACATATGAGGGGTCTAAAAGTAACAAAGAGAAGTCAGAGGAGGCTTCAGGAATGGAGAGTGGGGCCATAGAGGTGGAGCTGACATGTCCCAGCTAGTAACAAAATTGAGGGGGTCAGACAGTTTGGAAGGGTGGCCAGAAGGGAGGGCCCTCTTGGAGGAGCCATTGTCCCCAAGGTTCCTCTGGTAGGCTCACTGTTCTCTAGAATGCCAAGGGATGTTCTCCAGGCAATAACTGGTTTTCTCTTCCTCTAGGACAGAAGCTCCTCGATTCTTTGGCTGAAACCTGGGATTTCTTTTTTGGGGATGTCTTACCCATACTCCAGGCCATTTTCTACCCAGTTCAGGTGAATACTTTCACTGTAGTGACTTAAAGACAGGCTGCCTGGGGCCACATTCAGTTTTGCTGTTTATTAGTTAGCTATGGGAGACTGGGTGGGTAAGTCACTTAACTTTGCTGAGCCTCGTTTCTTCTCAACTACAAAATAGAATAAGTAATTCTTGCACCATCTCATTCCTGGGATGCTCCAAAGGTCTATCCAGGCAGTCCCTTGTCTCTGGACAGGACTGGCACCAACTGGTCTAGGCAGACCCAGACTGGGCCAATAACTTGGTTTACATTGACTTGGGGAAATCATCTTAATCTTGGGTCCAGGGGCTAGGAGATCCTTGGGAGAGGAGATGGTGGGAGCTGGGGAACCTGTCCTGACTCCAGTCCTTGTGTCTTCAGGGTAAGGAACCCTCTGTCCGCCAGTTGGCCCTCCTACACTTTCGGAATATAATCACGCTCAACATTAAGTTGGAAGATGCCTTATCAAGGTCTCGGGCCAGGATCCCCCCATCCATTGTCCAAATGCTGTTGGTTCTCCAGGTCAGTGTTCAGCATGGGGGGGGGGGGCCTCCAGTGGGATCCAGGATCCCACAAATGGTCCAGCATTGCCCTGGTTGATGCTCCTCCTATGTGCCATGAATTCCCCTGCGTGGGGATAGCAATGTCCCCCACTGTCCAAGGAATGACACAGAAAAGGGAGGGAAAAGAGAAGAGGTACCCAGTCAGGCTTCTCTGGGGATATCAAGGGAGTCCCACTGGGCTTCTAACAGTCTTGCTCACAGAAGTTGGGGAGAGGGATCCACATCCCCAGTTTGCCATGGTACACATGGTAGCAGTGCTTCCCTTGATCTGGCAGCAGTCAGTCTCCTGGGTGGGAACACATTTCACTTCATGAAATGAGTCCAGAAACTACCTCCCTTCCCCCACGATAAAAACAGTGGGCCAGAACTGGGTTAAGCTCTGGGGATGCAGAAAGAGAGCAGAGACCAGGCTTTGCTTACATTCTCCTGGGGTAAGTCAGGCCTCACTATATGCTCCAGTGGATGGGAAACCTGGAAGGCTTGGGCAGGTGGGGAAGGCCCCAGGCCCCAGAGGAGGCCCAGTGAATTCCACCAAAAGGGAGTGGAAACACCTGGAAGACAGGCTTTCTGAAAATACTCCTTAATGATTGGTCAGTCTGTTGACCTCTTGCCCTGGAGGGGCTTGATGGCAGGGAACAGCTCCTCCTTTCTGAGTTTCCAGAAACCTGACTTCCAGGCTGTCTGCAAGGCCAGACCATGAGAACTGATGGGGCAGACCAGCTCTAAGGCCTTTGGAATATGGTGGGAGAGGCAGGAGCCAGGGCCTCCTGCTGTGGCCCTCCAGCCAGCGCAGTCCCCTCCCCGGTAGCTGGGGACTTTGGCCTCGCTGCCTGCTGAGATCTCTTCCGGCTATGGGCGGGTCCAAGACCCTGGATTGACTTCCTCTCCTTGTAATGGGGACAGCGAGAACGTCTTGGGGCTGCTCCATTTTAGGGGTGTCGTTGTGGCCCCAGGAATGTGACCCCACTTGGGGAGAGCCCAGAGGGCCCAGAATCTTCGTAGTTCTAGGTCTGGGGCCTGGGCTGGGCTGAGTTCTGGAGCAGTGGTGGAGTAGGAAGGATGGCAATGAGGCTGAGCATGGTCAGAGGCGAGTGGCCAAGCTGGACAAGGGTCTGGATCCGTATCCCATGGAGACTAGCTGAGGCAAGTGAAGCCACTGAGTCTGTAGAAGAGTGGGTTAATGGGAGGTGGGAGCCCTGTTTGAAGGACTCCAACTTGTTCTTGGCCTTGGGGGCAGCCCCAGACTCAATGGAAGGACTTCCCTAGAAGGCTCATTTAGGAGGTCTGGAGGGCCGTGGGCTGCCAGCTCTCCCCTCCCCTTCTCTCTCAGAGTTTCTGACCAGAGGCTGGATGGCTTTGTTCCCTTGAGATTCTTCTGGCCTGTGGGATGGCCTGGACCGGTCTGATGTCCCTTAAACCTTAGTTCTAGGATTTCATGAATCTGGCAGGCATGGATAAGAGTAACTTGCTTCAGTTGCCCAGGCAGCAAGGAGCAGAGCTGGGACTTCATCCATGGCATTGGCCCTAGTTCCCCAGTAGGCCTTCGGTGCAACCTCCTGGCCTGGGCAGGCATCCCCCCTACCTAGGACACCCCTAACATGTGGTGATCCGGCAGGCTTGTTTACAAACTCCCAGTGACAGGGTGCTCACCACCTAATGATGCTGTTAGGCTTCAAGCTTGGAGCTCTTTCCATCTCCCTATCTCCTCCCTCCCTTGCCTTTGCTGCTTGATTCAATGGAAACTTGGCTCTGCTGTTCAATCCATGTAGGACCTTGGGAGAGTCTCTGACTTTCCTCTGAGCCTTGATGAGAATGGTAAGGCTGGCAGATATGCTGCCCTCCCTCCCAGGGGCTTTAGCAGAAAGTCTCTGGAGGCCAAAAGGGCTCTGTGCTCTAGGTAGCCCAAGGGAGTGGGGATGGGTGGTGGGCACACAGCATCTCTGGGAATCTGTGAACCCTGAGCTCTGAACTGAGGCCCACCTTCCTGACTCTCCAGCCCCATGTGTGAGATAGGCAGTTCCCTAGCCTCCCAGGGCACAGTCCCTGGCATGGGGAGAGGGCAGGGGAGGCCTTCCCTTTGTGAGAGGTTTGGCACACATCCCCTAAAGGATGTGACTCAGCTGCCCAGGGAGGGAGACCCAGCACACTTGGCTAGAAGTGCACTCCTCCCTTCACACTAGAGCGAGCAGGAGGGTGTTCATTCTGGTTGAGTGCCACCCAACTGCTGGGGCACAAGAGGGGCTCACGTCATACTGAGAGAGAGGGGCAGGGCCTGTGCCTTGGGAGAAGCCACAGAGGAACTCGTGACCCAGACCAGGATACACTTCAGTGCAGAAGGCTGTCTGGCAAGCAAAAGGCTATCTCCTCAGGGGCCCCCTCCATATACATAGGAAGAAATGGAGGCCCCCCAACAGGAAGCACCTTAGCCAAATAAGGAACAGCCTCTGGACTGATACAAATCCAGGCCCTTCTTGCAGTGAGGTGCTGCTCCCTCAAAGGGACCCCAGAGGCCATCAATTCCACTCTCCTTCACTTACAGGGGAGCAGTCAAGGCAGGAGTTGGTGGGTTTGAACACAAGTCCTGGATCTTCAAATGCTGACCTGAATCAGACTAAGTTTCTGGAAGAAGTGGAGGTGGCTTGATCTGGGGTGATGGGCAAGATGGAGCCAGATTTCAGTCTTGGATGCAGACTAAGAATCTGGTTTCCCCTCCATGGAATCTGTTGGGCCCGGAAACAGGAGAATTCTTTGGGCAGCCCCCGGGGAGAAAGGGGAATCTTGATCCTGGTGGGTGAGGACAGTACTACCTGGGTTAGGGTTAGGGAGGGGTATCTGCTTTATCTGCAGCCAAGGCCCCAATGAACTCTGACCTGGGGCTTTCCAGCTGTGGCCTGGGTGCTGCCACCACCTGGTGGTGATGGCTGCAAATGCAGCATCCGTCAGCTGGTGGCTTGCTAATAATATTCCAGAGCCCCAGAAGATGGGAGCCCACAGGATTGTTGGTGTGTTCTAATGGGATTCCTTCCCAGCTGCCCCTCAGTGGCCTCTCATTCCTTAAGGCACCCTGTGCAGTCTGCTCAGTGGTCTTCCCTCTGCCTTCTTAGGGGGTTCATGAATCCAAGGGTATCACAGAAGACTACCTGAGACTCGAGGCTCTCATCCAGAAAGTGGTCTCCCCATACCTGGGTACCTATGGCCTCTATTCCAATGATGGACCCTTCACACATTCCTCCTGCATTTTGGGTAAGTGGGAGCCAGGCCTGCTGGGCACCACAGGCAGGTAAACACATACCTCCATGATTTCACTTGGGAGAAGACCCCAAGAGGGGACCCACCATTCCACTTAGCAGCTCTTTGCCCATCCCTTGTCCTGAGACACCCTTAAAACCCAGCAGGCCCCACTCTCTAGGAAACGAGCTTTAGGAAGGCAGTTTTTCATCCTGGAACCAACACTTCCCAACTATGTGGGCCTGAGCAAGTCACCTTCTCAGCCTCAGCTGCTTCATCTGTCAAGTAGTGATGATAAACCTTGCCCCACTTTTCTTACAAGCTGTCATAAAGTGCTTTGTAATCCATTTAGCCCCCAAGAATGGACAGCCATACCCACAGATGCCACAGACAATGAACTAAGGACAGAGACAGGAGCCTGGCAAGGGGCTAGGAAAAATTTGAAGAGGGAGGAACACAGGAACTGGGCATTGAGAGGGAGAGAGCTCCCTGGAAACTGGTAGCAGATACTCTCTTACCCACAGGCTTCATAAGACTGATTTTTCTTCTTTTAACAGAAAAGCGCTTTTCCCGACGTTCCAAATCAGGTGATATCATGGCGAAGAACCCTGTCGTCCGTTCCAAGAGTTACAACAACCCGCTGCTCACCCCTGTGGCAGAGTATGAGACAGAAGGATCGGCAGCCAATGGCACAAGCATCCGGAGACACTCTGTCTCTGAGATGACATCCTGCCCTGAGGCCCAGGACTTCTCCAGTCTCACTACTGGCCTCAATGGTAGCTCCAAGGTCTCCACAATGGTGCCCAAATCATCCCTCGATGTGGAGACTGAGCATGCCAGTGCCAAGGTGCATCCCGTAGGGCAGCCACCCCTCTCAGGCCTGTACCACCAGTGCAGTGAGCCCAGCCCAACCTTTGAACTGTCCAGAGCCCCAGCCTCAGTCTCAGCCCCTTCCTCTAGCCCAGAGAACTTAGTAGATCAAATTTTAGAATCCATCGATTCTGACTCTGAAGGCATTTTCATCAACTTTGACCGAGGACGCTCTAAGGCTACAGGGTATGGATCAGATAGGAGCAGACAGAGTATCGTGTGACCGTCTTACACAGGAGGATGCCTTGGTTCATGTCTCCATCTATAAATGGGTCAAAGGTGACCTGGCACAATGTTGGGAGCCCTGAACTGGGAAATGGGAGGCTTGAGTTTGAGTCCCCACTCTGATCATCACTGGCCCTGTGACCCTGGGCAAATCACCTTCCCTTTCTGAGCCTCCGTCTCTTCATCTGTTAAATAGGGAAAACAATCCCTGCCCTTCCGACTTCCAAGGGCAGCCATGAGGATCCCATAAGATAACATATATAGAGGCCCTTGTGTATGTTTGGGGTGTGTGTGTGTGTGTGTGAGAGAGAGAGAGAGAGAGAGAGAGAGAATGAGAATGAGATTCATTGCTTAGTGTATTTTTTATTTTTTTACTCCCTGGTTTTCTTACACCCCCTCCCATCAGGCTTCTTGCCATCTGGGCAGGGTTTCTTCTGCAGGGAAGGGTATTCTCAGTGTCCCTTCCCATTTCTTCCTAGGATCTATTTGTGTCCTTGGGAACCATTTTTGACATTCTAAATCCACTTACGATCAAACGTTGATCCATGATAAAGTATTTCCCGTGACCTTGGTACTATGGCAGGCACAAGAGATACAAATTTGTGCCCAACAGTCCTTGTCCTGAAGAAGTTAAGCTTCTACCCAAAGGATATAGCAATGAGCTATAAAACAAACACAAACAAACAGATTTTCAACCAGAAGACCCTACAACTGATTTGGATGGGGCTTGGCCCAAGCTGGGCACCAAACCATTGGGACAGCTTCACTTTTGGCCCAGACTTATGGCAGATCCCAACCCCATCCACCAATAGGAAAGTCCCAAGGCTGACCCCAGCACATATGGTCATCTTAAGTGGACCCACACCTACATATACCGCCCCCCAACCTCCTTTTAGAAGTCACCATTCCAAGAAAGACTTTCAGTGACAACATCACACCAGGGAAGCCTCCCAACTGCACAGTGTTAGTCTTCATGAGCCCAGCAGCTTTCCCGAGTCAGGGAACTTTGTGAAAGTGTCCCAAAGCTCCATGGATCTTAACAGTCTGACACCATTAGCAGTAACAACCAAGCCTTCCCACCTCTATTCCCCACCAAACAAGCTGGTGCTGTTGGCCCTGTCTCCTGCTGACTCCTTCCATAACTTAGCCACAGGCCTTGAGCACAACTCTGATGTCCCTCATTCCACCCCTCAGCAGTGATGGCTCAGACCAGGAATAGGGGGATGAACTCTTCCCCTCTGTCCTGGAACCTGGGACTGGAAATGTAGCCAAAGAAAGGGGCCAGTCTGTAGCTGGACGCCTCTTCCGCCTTCTCCCCAACCTCCCTGCCCACCAGATAGCAAAGAAGAAGGAATGCTCCTCGGGGCTGTCTGGCCAAAAGCCTCACCTGGGCTCCGGAAAGGACACTTAACTGGTCCCACCCTCCCACCCCATCCAGGACTAAGATGATCTGTAAAATGAGAGTGGGTGGGGTGGTGCAGCAGCTGGTGCCTGGCCTTCTGGTCTGGGCACTTGGACTGCAGGTTCTCTCTTTTCCCCTCATGGATCCGAGCCCCAGCCAGCCACTGGAAATCTCAATTAAAGTCCATGAATAGAAAACTGCCTGTGTTGTATGTGTTAAAGTCCATTTTGGATCCTGCCTGTAGATTCAATTCCATGTTGTTTGGTTCACCAACATGAATCGCCCACTCTGGGCAGAGATCTGGAGGGACCCAGACATGGGTGGTACCCATGTGGGGACAATCAGTGTCCAGAGAAAGTTTCAGAAAGTGTGACACAATAAATCTTTGTTAACTGACTCATCAACTAGAGTTAGGCTTTAGAGGAAGGGAAGGATCTGACAACTGGAGTTCAATTAAGGCTCTGCGCCAGGTCCAGGCTAGGCACAAACAAAGCAAAGCCCAATCTCTGCTTATAGCTCCTGGCTGGAGGAGAGCATTCCAAGTAGGCAGCATCTCTGTACAACCACCAAGACAGTTTGGCTGGAAAGGAAAGAGGGCAAAGGGGAGTGATAGGAAATAAGCCTGGAGAACTGTGGAGGCCTTTAGATGATTTTGTATTTTATCCTAGACACAATATGGAGCTATTGAAGATTCTTGTGGAGGGGAGCGACATGGCCACATTGGCAGGATCTGTTGGGCATCCAGGTGGGGGATGGATTGGAACGGAGAGACTGGGAGCCAAGAATACAATTGGGAGCCTACTGCAGTAGTCGGGGCAAGAGGTGTCCAAACTAGGGACTAGAGGTAGAGTGGGAGAGGAAGGAGTCAGGAATTGCTCTACTGTCAGGATTCCAGGTGTCCATAAGGGAAAAAAATCCTCTGCCTATCCTTCCCTAGCACTTGAATGGCTCATTAGTGCAAAATAGGGGGTGAGGCAGTGTAGAACTGTCTTATCATCCTAGACAACTGTTGCCCAGTCTTCTCCATCGATCGACCTGGAGGTCTTCCCTTGGGTACCGAAATGGGCCCTCCTCAAGCTCCCCACCTAAATTTCTCACACTTGTTAAGTAGGCACCTCACGTCCTTTTCCAGACTAATCCATCCTCGGTGATGTGTCCTCGGCACTTGGGCCTTTGCTGGTCCCTGTCATTTGGTGTTCCCAGGTACACCACCTTCACAAATCACCAAGAGATCACAAATATCCTACAGATGGATTTTTGCATCAGGAAACAACTCAGATCACTGAAAAATCCTAATGGAATCCAGCTCACTATCTAGCCCCATGGGGGAGATAAGCAGTTCCCTAGACAGAGAAGGGCAGACGATGCTGACAAACAAGCTTCCTTTTCTATCCTCCTCTGGCTCTTCTTGGCAGGGAAGGTGACACCTCTTGCCTCTCACTGTGGGGATCGGATGTCTCCTTTGCTGGAGGTGAGCCCCTCCCCCTGCTTTTTCCTGGCCGAGAAGTAGGTGAAATATAAATGCCCCAGTGCCTGGCCCTGGTGGGGAGAAGGTGCCCACTGTTCTGTTCTGCTAAGCCTTGGCCAGTGATTGAGGGAGATCTCTGAGGGAGTTTGGAGACCAACCTTGGCTCTCCTGGTGGAGGAGGGGGACACATCTAGTGATAAATCCTATAAGCCCCTGAAAGGATTATCCACCTTGGATCATCCTTTAGATTTGAGACAGAGAAATACACCTCCTTGATATCATCAAGTTGTATCTCAGACATCCATCTGTCCTTTAAACTAGGAGGGTCACCCCCTGTGTCTTCAGGCCAACCTCCCCTCCCCTCCCCACCATCCCGGCCTCAGCACATACCACTCTAAGGTCATTTCTTCACTGTTGTAAAGAGTATAAAGACCCCAGAATTGATGTCATCTGGGAACAGCTTTCCATCTAGGCTGTTCCCCCGTCTTCCTGGCCAGATTCAACATGACCTTCTAAATGAATACATTTCTCCTTTTATCTTTAAGCTAAGTTTCGGAGTTTTGCATCCTTGCAAAAGGTACCCTTCCTGAACCCGGGGGGTTCATCTCCAAGCTCCCCAAAACAAGATCTTTTGACCTTGTGATTTTTTTCACTAACTATTGGTCATTCTATTGAGTTATGAAAAGCTCTCAGGACCTTCAGGGAAGAAGTAGATTGTTGACGTTGGAATGCAAAAACTTGGAGTTGAATGCTTGGAAATGATCAAATAAAATATATTTAAAAAAAAAAAAGAAAAAAAACTTGGAGTTGATTCTTGTCTACAAAACATCAGTACCAGCTGTGGGATCTTCAGCAAGTCACAGATCCTTCCTGTTCCTCGGTTTCCTCATTGGTAAAATAAGAATTGATAAACCCGAGAGTTCTCACATCACATTCTCCTCCTCCTCCTCTTCCTCCTCCTCCTCATCATCACGATTCTCCTTTGGAAACAAAGTGGGGGGAGCTGTCTGAGGGGGGATGTTTGCTCATGTGTAAGATGTGATTCGGGCTAGATGATCCCTGAAGTTCCTCTTTCTCTGATTCCACTATCCTGTGGTTCTTTGACCTGGGACTTGTCCCAGAACTCTGGATGAAGAACGTCCATCCAGACTTAGCTGGTGGCATAGAAGACAAAGGCAATCATATCCTCAAAGCTTTTCTGGACACTGAATCTACTCTTCCCAAAAATTGTCCTTTCCAGATGTTATGATAATAATCAATCACCCATAAGTGACTGAGAATGTAAAATAAGATAAAATGACAACAGCTCTGAGAAGGTAATTTTTATTATCATTCCCGTTTTGTATAGGGAGAAACCAAAGGGCAGGAGCTGCTAAATGATATGGGATGGATGTTTTCGTTGCTAATGGGTGGTGGGACTGAGCCTGAAACTCATTTCTCACATACTTGTACCCCCAAATACATACACACCACACATACACAAACACATGCACTCAAACCACACATAACATACTACAGACAACACTCACATACAGCATACACATACACCTTCACATACACGAGCCCTACTGGAAAAAGAAACTAGGCCTAGAGATGGAGGCCCTAGGTTCAAATCTGACCTCAGACACTTCCTAGCTGTGTGACCTTGGGTAAGTCACTAAAACCACCTTGCTTAGGCCTTATTGCTCCTTTGTCTTGGAACTGATTCTAAGATGTGAGGCAAGAGTTTAAAAAAGAAGAAGAAATGGAGCCTCTGGTACAATGATACTGAAAATGATCACACTGACTGGATGGATAATCATTGCAGTCATTTCTATAGCAACTCTCAGCTGAGATGAACATTTTAATTCATTATTATTCCAGTGTCTGCTGCTGGTGTTGAAAGTGACCGAACCACCTGGAAAAGTCCCCAATACAGAAGGAAACATTAAGGTGGTGGTGAGCTTTAGTGATGAAGACCCTGAGCAATCCCAGGAACAGGATCTCGAACTATTTGGAAAAATCTGCCTGTGTCCTTCAGACCCACTGATCAGTTGGTTACTTGCATTTATTAAACCCTACTAGGTGCAAGGGAGCCTCAGATTGGGGACTGTTGACTTAGAAAAAAACACAGAACTATTAAACAGTCAGAAAAACCACTCTTGAATTAAGGAAAGGGGTACAGTGCTAAATTGGGCCTCCACACAAAACTGTGCGCCACACACTCTGAGGATTGAACTCTGGTTGCTCTGGTCACTGGCCCCTGGGAATACCAACCATGCTAGATTGGACAATTCCAAGGAGCCATTAAAGTTGGGAAGCTTAAAATACCTTTCTAGGGGAACTGGAAAGGTGTGAGGGATAGTTGATTGGCTTTACAATGGTAACAAAGGAAAATGAGGAGTTCCTGACAGGAATAACAGTGAGAGGTTGATCCTTTACAATGGACCCAAAAGGGAAAGATCCAGCCAAGGGCTGGGCCACCTTGGTAAAGGACTTTGACCTAAGGGCAGAAACCATTGGGACAAAATAGATACTCAGGACCTGATTAGCCATCCCCACCTAGACTCCTTCAAGGTCTATAGTCATTCTGAGACTAGTGAAGTTGGACTTTCCCTCAGAGAGGACCTCTCCTGTGGCCAGGTCGTGCCTGGGGCTACCTTTAAGCTAAGTAAATTGGGGGTCCTCGAATCTTTCTAGGCTACAAGTTTGAGGACTTTTAGATTCTAGGTTGTCAGGACAAGGAGTAACCAATTCTAAGATCCCTAAGGAGACTTCAGCAGCCTTCCCCGAGCAGGCAGACAGGCGTAGTAGGCATTTAGTAAATACTTATTACCTTCTACCCCCTTCCCTCTCCGCACAACTTCTGGCAAAAAACAAAACCATGTTAGTAGTAGCCGGGCACGTGGATGATGGGATGAACACAAAGGAAGACCAGGCTTCCTCAGTTTCCATTTTTCCAGAAGAGAGAGTGAGGACCCTGTCAAGTGTCATCTGGGAGGAGAAGTTCTGCCATGAGTAGGGGCAGATACTCTGCAGCAGCCCAAGGCAACTGGTGAGCACTTTCACCAGATGGGTTCTAACCCCTGACTTCGTTTCCAATTGGGTCACCTCTTCATGGTTCCTATATGCCATTTCTTTCTATTTATTTATTTCTGACAAGCCTTTTCTGGGCCTCGCCATCTTCTCTGTCCCTTAGGCTCCCAAAGTTAGTGTGACCTGGAGCCTCTCTCACCTTCTATGTTCAATCAGTAGTAAAGTCCTGTCAATGGAACCTGCATAGCATCTCCCAAATATGGTGACACTGCAGACCCTTATCACCTATTCTGCCTGCTGTGGTGGGGTGGAGAGTCTGCCTGCTCAGCTGTCAAAGAGACCTTCCTAAAGCAGTTCTGAGTGTTCCACACACACCTTCCTCTTCCCCAATCCCATAACTCCAGGGACTTCCTTTTCCTTCCAGGATCAAACATATAATCTTGTCTGTTATTTAAAGCCCTCCATATCTTTCCCCCAAGCCACCTTTCCTGGCTAATTGGGTCCCTGGTCCAGGACATTCCACCTCCAGCCTCTGGGCATTTTCCCAGTCATTCACCCCAGCTTGGGAAGTTCTCTCTCCTTATCTCCACCCCAGGACTTCTAGTTCAAGCCTCTTTTGCAAGAAGTCTTCCTTGTCTTTCCTAATCTTAGTGCTGTTCACTTGGAAAAACACAGAACACTAAAATGGTCAGATAAACCAAATCTTTTTTTTAAACCCTCACCTTCCATCTTAGAATCAATACTGTGTATTGGTCCCAAGGCAGAAGAGTGGAAAGGGCTAGGCAGTGGGGGTTAAGTGAGTTGTCCAGGGTCACACAGCTAGGAAGGGTCTGAGGTCAGATTTGAACCCAGGACCTCCCAACCCTGGGCCTGGCTATAAATCCACTGAGCCACCCAGCTACCCCTGAAACCAAATCTTTAATCAGGTAAGAGACAAGTTCTTAATATTCAGCTGACACACAGAGTCCAAGCTCTGGGACTCTGGGGACAGTGTCTCTGAGAGAATGCACCACCAAAGTCAATTCTCAGAACTTGGGGGTCTTTTTGCTTTGCACTAGGTACAAAAAGATGCTTCCAGCCAAGGGTTGGACTACCAGGTTGATGTTGATAAACTTTTAAAACAAAACAAGTATACCTAAGGCTTGATTGAAGTGGGACACTTCACAAATGAGTTCAAACACCTAGAATATTGATTATTGGAACCATAATTTATTAATAAAAGAGAGAAATAAAGAATCTACCAGCTGGGACAGAATTCCCTAATGGAAACTGTGTTGGTTTGACATTAAAGACCAAATTATATACATTACAGAGTTCTTATCTAACAAACAAACCTTAACACAGGAATGTGGGGTCCAAGATGGGGGGACAATTCTTAGATTTACAATGGGGCTGTTTATCTTCAATGGGAGTGTTTTTATCTTCACTTAGCCAAATGTTAGTTCACTGGCCCTTTGATATTCCTGAAATTCCTCTTTTGTCTCTTACCACCCAAACTAAGCAGAAAGCATTTTGTTATCTGCCCAAAACATCTTGTCCTCCTGGAGGGAAGGAAAAACCAGGTCTGTACCCTAAAAATGTGGACAGGGGTAATTTTTCCATCTTTGGTCTTTCTGGGGTTACTTCATGATCACCTATTAATCTTATCTAAATCAGGATCATTAAGTACCCCAAAGTCTATTGTTCAGTTCAGAGACAGTCAGTCAGGTCAGGAGGATGCTTCCCCCAAAGCAATTTCCTAAAGGACAAGGGGCAAACTTGGGGTTTCCAGAAATAGATTTAACAGTGCCTTCCCCCAAGATTACCCTTAGTGTGTATGTTTGTCAGTTCTCCTCCACCCCCCCCCCCTTCTTCCCCATTAGACAGTGAGATAGTCTTGAGGCCAGGAACTGGGTTTTTGATTTGGGGTTTGTTTTGTTTTGGCTTTCTCTGTAGCTCCCATGCTAGGCAGTTTCTGGCCCAGAGTAGGCACCTAATAAATGCTTGCTAGTCTGTAGTCAAATGCTTGACTAATTTGACTAAATTTGACTAATTGTGGGAACCCCAAGCAGGAATTTTTTTTTTTAATCTGTGTGTGAAGCTGATGGAGGAAGAGGAAAAAGAAGAATCATCTGGCCTCAGAGGCCTTGGCCAAAGAGGTTCTACCATTCCAGTAATCTTGACCCTAGTCCCAGAGGCTAGCTTATGGGTTTCCTTGTGACTAGTAGTAGAACTGTCTACTCATCTCTCAGTCCCCTCCCTCATTTTACAGAGAAGCTAAGGCCCAAAGATGCTCAAGGCCATATGGGGAAAAGTGGCTAAACTGGGTTTTGTAGACAGTCTAGTCAAGGTTGAAGTCAACAGGAGCTTGGACTGGGTAGCCTCAGTGCCCCTTCCAACTCTAGGTTGGTGGTATGAGAATTCTTTACTCTGTTGTCTATCCTGAGTTAACACTAATTTAAGTACCTCACTAGATTGTGAAGACAGGATTAACTCTCCTTTGTCTACCTTTAGATTGAATCAACACAAGCTTGAACTAGGTGGAGGAGCTCACAAACCACTTAGTGAATTCATACCCTATTTCATGCTAGGTGAGAAGCCAGCAAGATACTTGGAAGAGCTCTACCCCTTTTAAAAACTCAATCAGGAACTAGTGAATTCTTTTAAGAGTTCATAACCTCAGAAACTGTTCAATCAGGAAACTGAACCTTTTTGATCAGAGGAAGACCTTCAGAGGCCTTTGATAAGAGTTGACACCTTCAGAGGATGAGAGGTGTGAATCTCACAGACACTCTGCTAGACAATTTGGAAACTGAGATTGGCCCTTGTGAAAGGGGGAAGGGACAAGGAGTCACTATAAAGGGCCCCGAATTTCTGGGGCTAAGCCAGTCAACTCCAAGAAAGAAGTCAGTTTCAAGGAGTTGAACTTCAAGAAGGAAGTCAGCTTAAGAAAGAAGGTCGGCCTCACCTTCAACTCAAGTCATCGTCTTGATTTTGAGCAATAATACTTTGAATCAGCAACCACTATTATTATTTATAATCTTCATATATTTTAGTCAAACCATTAAAATTTAATTCTTACAGTGATTCACCAGCTCCTCCTCTTCCTTTTTTTTTGCCAGTGGTTAGTATTCTAGGTCTCAGGGACTGGAACCCATCTCTCATAAACCCTTGTAAATGCAAATTCAATAAAGGGAGAAAACTGTAGTTTGCCCCTAACCCTAACTTTATTTATAGTTTCTTTTCTTCTATATAATTATTGAAATGCAGTACTATCATCACAGCAAACAAAAGCAGTTGGGGTTAGGCTTAGAAAGGCCAGGAAGGAGGGACCCCAAAAGAAAGAGGCAAAGAAGCAGGTAAATGTTGGAGGCCAAATTTGAACCCAGGACCTTCCATCTCTAGGTCTGGCTCTTAATCCAATGGGACACCTAGCTACCCCCACCTTGATTCATTTTTAAAGCTGTTAATTGGATAAAAGCCCAAGCTATTAAATAGTGAAATAATCACTCTTTAACTAAGGAAAGGAGTCTATTGCTAAAATTTAGGCCTCTAGGAAGAGCTGTTGCCATCAACCCACGCAGTGTCCCCAGATTCTGGCAGCTCCTGTCATCAAACTCCTGGGAGTGCCACCCCACTAGATTGATAACTCCAAGGAGCCATTAAAGTGGTCAAGCTTAAATACCTTTCTAGGGGAACATGGGGCTGAGGATGAGAGGGATAGTTGATTGGCTTTACAATAGTAACAAAGGAAAAAGAGGAGTCCCAGTCAGAAAAAACAGTGAGGAGTTGACCTGTTACAATGCACACAAAAAGGCTTTAGCCTGGGGCTCTGAGATACAGGCTACCCAAGAGCCAAAGGCCTGAGGTCTTGGAGCTCAAGTTGGGGGAAGAGGGAGAAGGGATCTTTTTGTGAGGCTTTGGGCCCAGGCTACATAAAAGGCACCCAGAGTTTGAAACTGGAAGAGAGAATGGTGTGGCCATTAGGCACACACACAGGCAAACTATAAGCAGGGAAATTCCTTTGCTCCCTTCTGTCCTTGTGACTAACCCAAGAACATCTGATAACTCCTATAAGGCCCTGAGAGGATGATCGTCCTTGGACTGTCCTTTAGATTGGAGATGGACAGAGGCTCAGCTGTATCTCAGACATCCATCTATCCCCTAAACTATGAGGGTCACCCCCTATGTCTCCAGGCAGACCCGGTCAGATGACTCCCCCAACCCCCCCAATGCCTAAATGTTTACCACTCTAGAATCATGTCCCCACTGTTGAAAAGAGTATATAATCCCTAGAATGGATGGATTCTGGGAGCAGCTTTTCAACTTGCTGTTCCACACCTGTGCTGTCCTCCTAGTCAGATTCAACATTACTCTTTTTATTCTTATTTATTTCCATCTTAGAATCAATACTGTATATTGGTTCCAAGGCAGAAGAATGGTAAGGGCTAGACAATGGGGGTTAAGTGACTTGTCCAGGGTCACACAGCTGGGAAGTATCTGAGGCTAGACTTGAACTCAGGATTTCCCATCTATGCACCTGGCTCTCCATTCCCTGAGCCACCCAGCTGCCCACTCTTTTTATTTTTAAGCTAAGTTTCAGAGTCTTCCATCCTTGCAAAAGGCACCCTTCCCAAACCCCAGGGCTCTAGCCCTCCACAAGAGTTTGATCTAGGAAAAGGATTGAAATCGAGCTCTTAAATTTATTGACCTGGAACCCCAAGAAGGGCTCCATACTTTGGATCCTCCTCTATGCTGAAGATCTCTAAATTCCCTGAAGCCAGGGATTGTTTCCCTTTTTTAGTCTTTTAGTCCCTCTAGGCTTTATTATGTAGACGAATCCATTTACATAGTAGATGACTAACAGGTGTTTCCCCTTGTCAGTTCGTAATCAGGGGCACCCCATGTTTGTGTCAATTTGGGATCTAGCAACCCCTAGTTGGCTTGAAAGATGGAGATCCCAAGTTTGCCCTTTTTGTCCGTGTGTCCCTCTAGGGAGGTCACCGATTCTGCCAGTCTCAGACTGAATAATAGACCTCCAGGTAAATGGCCATCCCAGGTAGGTGGGACTGAGCAAATGCTAAGTTTTCTTTTTGTTTTAGTAATCTCCCCCCTCCCCCCCTTGTATCAGGGACCCTTCCCAAGACCACCCTTTTAGGGTCCATGTAGGTAGCCCTTCCCTTACTCCCCAGACTCTGGCTAGGATTCCTTTCCCAAGCTTGATGGTGTAGTTTGAACACTTCCATTTCCTTATAGCCTTGGTAATGTGAGTCAATCGTATTTTCTCTTCCCTCGGCTTCCCAAAGGGGAAGCCCCCCAAATTCTTTTGTTCCTCATCTGGCGCCTTGCTTTCTCTCAGGGATACTGTAGCCAGAGCGCCAGGGCCTTGGGCTCTGAGAGGTTTGGGGTGCAGAACGCTGTGCAGGCCCAGTATTGAACACTATCCCTATCCTGATTAAAGACGTGGTTTTTCAGCTTAGCACCATCCATGGCAGGTCCGGGACTCAAATCTAGGCTTCCCGACTCCCAGGTCATTCATGTTCTCCTTGTGTCCCCTTTAGGGACTGATATCTCCTCTTTGATTTTTGCCGAGTTGACTTGGAAGGACTCTTGCAGCTTTGCTGCTCAAGTTGTTGGTCATCCCAACCTTGGGTAAGTCCCTTCAGCTTCTCAGCCTCAGTCTCCTCGTCTGAAAGATGAAGGAGGTGTCTAGAGAATGAGGAATAGTGCCTATTCTATGGCCTTCTCCCAAAGCGGAGCCAGGAATATTGCCCAGAAATGGACCTCAGAGACAAGCAAGGAAAAATTCCCCAGCCACGGGCAGGCAGGGGTAGCCGCTGAGCCCAGGGCTCAGATCCCACTTTCATAGGCTGAGGCTGTTGGACCTGCCAGCCCCAGGAACACTCCACCAGGCAGAAAGGCCCTGGCAAAGTGGGAGGGGGACCGCCACAGATGCCCCATTGACTCACAGTCTTCAGGAAGAAGTGACTGGCCTCAGTGGGGGAGAACATAGCACGGATTCTTGGGGGGTGGCAGCTCCACGGTCTCTGGGGTTCTTCTCAATATTCAATCTCTGGGTCTATTTGGCTGGACAGTATCTCCTGCGCCCTCCCTTCTAGGGGCTGCCACCCCATCTTCCTTTCTGGACCAGGAAGCTCCTTCCCCAAAGGTAGCGGCTCATGGCGGGGCTCTCAAGGTTAAGGGAAGCAGGACGAGAAAGAGAAGGCAGGACAGCCAGAGAGCTGTGGGGCTGGGGCAAGTGAGGGTAGGGTAAGGAGAGGAGAAACTTGAGCTCTCAGGGAGCCAAGCCAGCCTTATCGCAGAATCCAGGAATGTGCACGCTGGCCGGACCTTGAGTCCCCTCCTCCATCAGACACTCCTCCAGTGGTGGGCCCCTCTCACCTTCCAGGGGCTGGAGGAGCAGGTGAGAAGCCCCCTCCCTCCTTCTAGGGCGAGCCCGGCAGGAGGAAGGGATGCCCCCCAAGAGAGAAGCCCCGGGCGGCGTGCTCTTGCGTCTCCAGGGTCTCCACTCTTCTGTAGTGTTCCTCCATGCTCCTTTCCCCGGGCGGGGGAGGGGGCCCACATCCCCCCTTTATCTCCTTCCCTCCCATCCCGAGCCAGTCCCTCCATCTCTCCTCCTTCACTCCAGCGTTCGTTCGTTCCATTCCATCCACTCCACCTTCTCACCTCCATTACTCCCCCCACCCCCAGCCCGCCCAGGAAATGGACTTCGGGCCCCTCCCCCTGGGCTGACCGACTCGTGGCCCCATGGCCTAGGAGGAGGAAAAAGGAGGGGCGTCGTACACCTGGTCCGCCAAGTGAACGACCCCAGCGGTGTTTTCTGTTCGGCCTGTCCACGCTCCTCATTTCCTGGCCCCCCAGGGCGCTCAGGGCCGGCCTGGGATCCCTACCGGAGGGCCAGGTGAGCCAAGGCTGGGCTGGGCTAGGGTGGGGACGTGAGAGGTGCACTTGTTGTCTCTGTAGCTCCCGGAGGGGATGGGGAGAGCTAAGCTGGGACTGTTGTTAGCGGCGGGAAGGGCCGTTCCGCCTTGGACACCTGTGCGGGGGCTGGGTCATTTGTCCCCAGGCCCGAGAGAGAAGTGCTAGCCCTGGGTCGCGGGGCGTCCCTCTCCCGCGGCAGACCCTTCCCAGGCTCCTAGCCTCCGAACTAGTGGACTTCCGCCTCTTCTCCGGAGGAATCTCGGGGGTGCGGAGGGAGTGGCTGGAAGTTCGGGAAACCTGGCGCGGGCTACAGAGACCCACAGATATCCTCCCATTCGTTTTACCGAGGAGGAGACCGAGGTCAGGAGGGAGGAAGAGCCTTACTCCGCGAAGGGCACAGCCAGAGTTAGAGTCTGACCTGGTTTCACTTTTATCTTTGGGTTGTGCTGAAGAGGGCCCCGCACACCCGAGGCGCCAAATAAAGGCCCCTCCCACCCTTTATCTCCTCGTCTTTTAGCCCCGGTATCCGAGCCGTGCAGGTTTCATAACCCACCCTGTACGGATCTGGCTATCCAGCTCCGGGAGCTGGCAACAAGGGGGCGGGTGGAGATGGAGCCCCAGCCTTCACATGGGAGGGGGAGGGGAAGCAAGGGAGGGAGGACCTGAACGGTTTGGGGGTAAAAGGGCCCCCCATCTCTATCTTTAAGAAGTTTGTTCCTGGATCTGGCTTCCATCCCACACACTTTCAGCCTTGCACTGAGCTTGCCCACTCCAGGAGCACCATAGTCCAGTTTGGCAAAGGAAGACTGGAGTAAGATGTCCGGAGAGAACTAGAGTTCCAATGGTTCCGGGTTCTAATCCCTGCCTGACCTTACTAAAAGTCCTAATCCTGCAACATTGGGTCAGGAACTTTGGACCAAGTGAGCCAGAAAAGACCACTGACCTCAGGAAGTTAGGAGGCCTGGCTGCCAGCCCTGGTTTGTCTGGCTCTGGCCATCTTGGTATTGATGTTCTCCCTCCTTCCACCATGAGCTTCTTTGTGACATATGAATTTATTCCCATTTGTTTCTTTTCCCATTTCTTTTTGTATTAACCTCTTTTTTTTTAGCTCTAGTTGTATGTATACACACATGTATATGTATTTATGCATGCATATATCTATATACCTATTTATGTCTTGTCCTTTCATTCTATACAGTTTGTCACTGTTCCCTCTATGTGTAATTCTTCTAGCTACCCAGGTGATAACAAAAGTTTTTAAGAGTTACCAAAGATCTCTTTTCTTATAGGGATACATATCATTTTAACTTAGTGAGTCTCTTAAAATTTTTGTTGTTGTTTTGTTTTGTTTTTCTTTTTTCCCCTCTTTTTTAATTACCTTTTGATGATTCTCTTGAGTTCTGTGCTTGGGCATCAAATTTTCTGTTCAGGTCTGGTCTTTTCTTTACAAATTCTTGGAATTCTTCTATTTTGTTGAATGACCATGCTTTCTCCTGTAAGAATATAGTCAGTTTTGCTGGGTAGTTACTTCTTGGTTGTAGACATATTTCCCTTGCTTTCTGAAATATCATATTCCGTGCCTTTTGGTCTTTCAGTGTGGATGCAGCCAGTTCCTGCATTATCCTCACTGTGGTTCCGTGGTATCTGAATGACTTCTTCTTGGCAGCTTGTAATATCTTTTCTTTGGTCTGATAGTTCTTGAATTTGGCTATAACATTCCTGAGTGTTTTCATTTGGGGATTAAGTACAGGAGGTGATCTGTGGATTCTTTCAATCTCCACTTTTCCCTCTTGTTCTAGAATATTGGGGCAGTTTTCTTGGATAATTTCCTGTAGTATGATGTCCAGGCTTTTTCTTTTGTCATGGTCTTCTGGTAGACCAATGATTCTTAAATTGTCTCTCCTTGAACGATTTTCTAAATCCTCTGTTTTGTGAATGAGATGCTTCATATTTTCCTCAATTTTTTCATTCTTTTGGCTTTGTTTTATAGTGTCCTGCTGCCTTGTGAGGTCACTTAATTCTAGTTGTTGTATTCTGGTTCTTAAAAACTGGATTTTATCCCTGGATTTTTGGTCATCCTTCTCTTTCTGGTCTGATTTTCTATGGAGGTCATCTTTCATCCTCTTTACCTCATCTTTCATCTCCTTTGCCTCATTTTCCAGCTGATTAATTTTGGCTTTCAAGACACTGTTTTCTATTTCCAGATGACTTATCTTGCTGTTAAAGTTGTCTTCAGCCTCTCTTAATTGTGTTTTGAATTGCATTTTAAGTTCTTCTAAAACCTGTATCCAATCTGCTGGAATTTCTGATTTATCATTTGCTGATCCCTCCTCCTCTGTTCTGTTCACTGTATAGAAGCTATCTATTGTAATTTCTTTCTTCTTTTTCTGTTGTTTGCTCATATCCACCCCTTCTTTGCTTCCCATATTTGTCTTGCTCCTCTCATTTTTTTTTTTGTTTGAGTCAGAGGCTGGAGAGCTGCCCTAGGAGGGCACAAAAAGCCCTCCATGCCAGAGATACTACTCCTCCTGAGCAGCTACTAGGAGCCACACATGAGAGCTGGGTGTCAGGTGGGGGTCAGAGGCTGGAGAGCTGCCCTAGAAGGGCATGACAAGCCCTCCATACCAGAGATACTACCCCTCCCTGAACACCCCATACACCCCAAAGGCTTTATTATTACCAGCAAACCTATTTTGCATAGGAGGAAACTGAGGAAGCTGGACATTAAATGATTTGCCCAGGGTCACATAGATAGTAAGCATCTGAAGGCAGATTTGAACTCGGGTCTTCCTGGTCTCAAGACTTGTGCTTTAGCCATTGTGCTAGCTGCCTGAGTTATCGGTAAAGAAGGGTATTTAGAGGTCTAAACTTCTGCTCCTTCTAGACTGCCATCTTGACTCCGCCTCGCTCTGGCCATTGGGCAATAAGAATAGTCCTAAGAATGAGCATTTCTAGAGCTCCTTCATGTTTTCAAAGCCCCATGGAATCCCTTTACAGACCCCCACTCAGTGTGACCCTCTCAGCTCTCTCCCCTATTACTAGATAAAAATGGGAAAGCAGGCTATGCCCAGGATCAGGCAGCTTGTCACTTTTGTAACCCAAGTCCTTAGTTTCAAAGTCTCAACCCATTCCTCACCTGCCTGGGTAGACCTCCATTACTCCCATTGTAAAATGAGGGACTTAGTCAAGAATATTTAAGGTTCACTCTTTCCCTCCTGTTCTAGGATCATATAGAGCCAGTTCTGGCCCCTGAAGGTCCCTCCCAGCTCTGCTTCTGTGATCTGGGTCAGGATACTACTTTCTCACTGGGTTCACTGGGGCCTAATTACCTCTCTTTCGAGGAATGAGGTCCCATTCCCTCTTATTTCTCATCACAAACACATCTCCTGGGCCTCATTTAGGAGAATACAGAAATACATAATGCCCCAGGATAAAAATTAACTAGAAGCATGACCTTTTAAAAAATATTATGTATATTTTCAAACTCTGGTCTTAAACATCGTGTAAAATGATTCCCTCCATAGTCAAAGCAGAGCCAAAAAGGAGGATTTTATTGTGGATGAAATGGTGACTCTATTGTTTCCCTTTTAGGTATGGAATTGATTCACCTTAGTCCCTTTTAAAACTGTGTTTCACTCTAGACTTCCTGCTAGTCTCTTCTTTGCATGAAGGTGAACTTTAAAAAAAAAATCTAGTTGATCCCTGGACTCGAGCTCCATCCTCCTTTTCAGAGTTTGCTGTTCAGCAATTCCCTTTTCAGTTTATTCTCCCTAGCTCTCATTTCTTTTCCAATTTCCCCCTCAAATGCTCTTATTTCATTGATAAAACATTGTAAACTTTCCTTTTAAACTTTTGCTTCATCTCTTTCAAGAATTCTAGTTGAGTTTGTGCCCAAGCTGTGTTTCCTTTGAGGCTTTTCTTGTATCAGTGTGGCAGGGAGTGACCCTGTTACTAGGATAGTTTTGTATAGTGGACTTCTTTGATTTTGTTGTTGTTCTTCCAGCCAACTTCCTGTCTTTGAAGCTGATGTTAGGGCTTTTTGTGCTTATTCAGGGAAGGTCTAGACTGATCTTGTTGCTTTCTGGGAGTGTTAGGTTTCCTTTCTTTCCTCCCTCCTTCCTTCCCTCCTTCCTTCCCTCCCTCCCTCCCTTCCTCTCTTCCTTCCTTCCTCCCTCCCTCCCTCCCTTCCTCTCTTCCTTCCTTCCTTCCTTCCTTCCTTCCTTAAACCTTAAAATTTCTTAGACTTATAAATGTTGGAAATTTCACCATTGGGAAATTTCATACTTAAAAAATTTCTTACTGATAGTCTATTGGAATGTGAACCCCATTGGCATGGGAGGTTCCTCCTCCTCCCTTCTTAAGATTACTTTAGGACAGAAACCTTTTGCTGAACAATGGAAAGGGCTTTGACTTATGCTTAAGCATAGAACAGGAATTTCTTTGAGTCATGATTGATTTTAGAATTGATACAATGGAGATACTTGGAATGACAGAACCAAGTCTTAGGAAATTACAATCTCCACCCTACTCAGTCCTAACAGGATTTGGGAAGGGCTGCAGCATAGATCAAAATTTAATTATTCTAATCTCTACCCTACTCAGGGTCTAGGAAGTAGCATCTTAGAGCATGGTTGGGGGCTTGTTCTGGGTCCTGTAGCCATTGCAATGGGTCCAAGACAGTATTTGAACTGAAGAGCCCTGGCTCTGCCTGTATGCCTCATAGGCAAGGCAGCCCTTCACCCCTTATCTAAAGCCAGCTGAGAAACTCCACTTCACCAGTGCCCTGCTGGCCCATGGTGGGTCCTGCATAAGGCTTAGATCCAGCTGGAATGCAGGCCCTTCCCCCTACAATGGAGACTTCACAGGGCCCTGGCTCCTGACCACCCTCCCTGCAGAAGTGGGGCCGTGGCTGGGGTGCTCCCCTGGGAGTCAGGAGGACCAGCTGGGCTCACATCCTGTCTTGATGCCTATCTGGCAGTTGTGTGGACACCCTCATCACCTCAGAACCTTTAGCAAACCTGGAAGGGCTGTTGTGGTGCGACTGTGATTAACATTTGGCTCTTGTAGCCCACCTTCCCCATGCACTGGGCCAAAGAGCACATGGCCCATCCCTAGTCCTGGCCGGGGGGGGGGGGGGGGGGCGGTGGGGGGGAGCCCCTCTGGACCTGATGAGATCTGGTAGGCGAGGGCATCCGATGCGGGGCTGCCCCTTTCCTTACCTTCCGTTCCCAAATTATGTTCCCAGCTACCTTCCTGGAGGTGAGGAAGTGCTAATTTGTCTCAGCAGCATTAGCATAATTGCTGTAAGAACCTGTTTGCACACCTTTATTTTTATAACAATTATATACTTGACAGTGAATTAGTTGGGAGCCCCAGCCCTTCCTGGAACAATCTCTAGCAATCTCATTGCTGAGCCTGTAGCAGTCCATTCTGGGTAATGAAGACCAACATCAGTCTCCATTGCAGAAGTGCAGAACAGGACTCCCAACCCTGTTGGGACCAAGAGAAGAGGCAAATGGTTCTAAAGTAAAGAGTCCGGTCTTTGAGACTTGGGTTCAGATTTGGGCTTCATGACTTCAGAGCCTTATATTTCTGAGGCTCACTCTGAGCCTCTGCTTCTTCATCTAGAAAAAAGGGGTAATAAGAGGGACCTCTGGTGATGCCCAGCTCTTTCCCGGGGCCTTACCTGGAGCATCAGGAACAGTTCTGGATCTGGGAAGGATATTGATGACCTGGAGGGTGCCCAGGGTAGGGGAAGGGCCTGGAAGCCCTGTCTTAGGAGAATGGCTTGAAGGACTTGGATGTTCTGGTGGAAGAAGGAAAGACCAGGTTGGGGCACAACAGGACAGCTGGTCTCAAGTATTTGCCAGATTGGGGCTATTTGGCCTCTCGGGGCAGAAGGGACAACAATATCAGGAAAGGCTTCCTACCCAGGAAAGCTGACCCCGAGTGGAAGAAGATGCCTCAGAAGATAAGGAGGTGGGCTTCCCTTCAGGCAGGGCCAACATAGCCCTTGTCAAGGAGAATCTGAGGTTTCTCTAGACTCAGAGATCTGGGAATTGATTCCAGACCTCTGTAACCCAAGTGCTTCTTGGTCCCCAGATTCTTTCTGCACCTGCTTTGCTTCGATAACGCCAAGTCTCCCTACTGTTTTCCTCAGAACTCCTCTGCCATCCCACCTCCACACCTTTGCTCAGGGCTCAGGTCGGGTACAGTTTCCAATCAAGTTGGGGTTACCCAGAAGTTTTCATCAGGACAGGAGCCAGCAAGGAAGTTGGGAGAGGAACTTGGGCTTCTTGTTCACAGCTTTTTGTAGCCACTGAAGGGCAGTCCTGTAGAGAAAGAATGAGCTGAAACCTCAGGCCCAGGAGCAATTAGATTAAGGTGCTGAGAAGCTAACTTCATCATGATCATAAAAGGAACAGCTAGCTCACAATTGTAAGTCATTCCAAAGTGGACTGGGCTGCCTCAGTAGGTAATGAGCTCTCCATCTCTGGAATCTCAAGAAGCCATATCTGGGCTAGGGTCAGGTACTCACTGAGGCCAAAGTGAAGCCACCAGCCTTGCTAGAACTGGGATGCCAGGGATCAGCATCTGGGATCTGTGTGTTGGATTATCTGCCTTTGAGGAATCAGATGGTGTTTATCTTGGGCCCAGATTTGGTAAAAGCACATTGGTGGTTATTGAAGTGAATGAATGAATTTCCTGTTGCCATTGGTTGGTGTAGGTAGGCTGTTTCATTCTCTGGTAGAGAGAGGAGATCCGATCCTCGCTTTCGATCTCCATTTTCTTTTATCACAAAGGTTTGGGGGGTCAAAGGAGTTCCCTCAGCAATTTGTTAGTAGTGATCCAAACGGTGCAGTGTTGCTTCAGAGAAAATCTTTGCTTCTTGGCACAGAGGAAGTATCCATAAAGGGAACACCAGTTCCTTAAGGAACTATATAAAGAAACAGCACATTTTATCTAGTTTGGTGAAGTTCTCTGGAATGGGAATTGGGCAGTCCAGGCATCAGATGTCCACCTGGGGATCTGCAGACACATTGGGGGTTTTCTTTTATCCTTTATGGACCATTTTGGGTGGCCTCGATCTTCCCATAGTTGACTTTTGATAAAGTTTCAGCCCTAGGTTCTTTCTGAGGACATTTTAATTTGGTTGAAGCTGGGACTGTGGGCAAGTCCCTTTACCTCTATGGGCCTCAGTCTCTTCATCTATAAAAGGGACAGTTTGACCTTAGATCCTGGTAGCTCTAGAGCCCTATGGCTTGTAGGCCAGGGAATCTGGGAGGCCATTCTTGGCAAGAGGAGACCTGGAGTAGAGTTTTGCATGTGCAAATCATTTAAGTCCTACAACGGGTCAGAAGGTCCTGCCCACCCACTTTTTTAGGATGACCAGTGATGGCAGGCTCAAAGGTCATCAGTCTAGAACTGAAAAGGACTTTATAGGACATTTATTCCAGCCCTTTGCTTTACAGAGGAAGAAATTGAGGCCAAGGAAAGGGGAGGGATTTGCCCCAGGTCATCCCTGAAGCTTTTAAAATTGCTAGGATTTGAATGTAATTCCTCTGTTGTCAAAGCAGGGGCCCTCTCCACTATGGAACACTCACTTCCTGCTCTGACATTGAGGAAAGGGAAATGAATCAATAGATTTTTATAGATTTCTCATCACTTGAATGATCTTTCCTTTGTTTTTATTTTTCTGCACTTGCTGGCTGTGGGGATGAGGGAATTTTAAAAGCCTTGTCTAAGGCATCAGGGTATATGGCAGAATGCTGGATTGGGGCTCTGAGAACTTGAGTTCAATTCAGCCTCCCCTACTATTTCTTATCTGTGTGATCTTAAACCAGCCACTTTCAATTTCCTCCTGTGTAAAATGAGGGAATTAGTCTGGGTGACCTGAGATGCCTCCTTTCCAGAGCTCAAGCTAGGATCCCATGATTTCATTAGACCTTCATCAGCCATGTGCATCCCTTTCTAGAGCTATCTGATGAGAGGCGATCTGGTGACCAAGAGGGACCCTTGAGCTCCACCTCCCAGCCTCCAAGCTGGATTTGGCTCCTGCTGAAAACATGGCGGGGACTGACTTGGAAGAGTTAGCAGAGATCGGTAAATGCCCTTGATACCATTTCTCTTGGTGTCCTGGAAGACTGGGGCCACTGGCATGGATGTGCCTGAGAGAGACACTTTAGGGACAGCTGGGCATTCTGCTGGTTCCTAATGCCTCCTAGGCTCCCAGTGGGGACCAGGAGTTTTAGAAAACATTTCCTGTTTCTACCTACGACTCCTTCCTCCCAACAGGGGAGAGCCTGGGCCACCCTGTCCATTTTATAGATTGGGGAACCTGAGCATCAGAGAAGGGAGGAGGCTAACCCAGGATCATACAGAGCTACAGAGCTGAAATTCAAACTCAGGTCACCATCTTCCCACAAGACTGCAGAAGAGACCTAATTACTGGAACTCAGCAAATTCAACAAGCATTTAGGAAGTGCCTGCTGTATACTGAGCCCTCCAGGAGAGCTAAGGAAGCCTGACTCAGATACAGGCTTTGCCTTCTAGGAGCTTTTCTTTCCAGGGAGGTCCTCTTTCCCTGCAGTCCTGGACGCTCCTGCCTCTGGCTACAACCCTAGGAATACTCAGAGGCCTTTGAAAATGGGCATCCTCAGCTTCCCAACTGTTGGCCATGCCTGAAGAATCCTCTTTCTTCTCCTGGGAAAGGAACTTGTGGTCAGGATGGCCTGTCCAGTTAGGTTTGCTTTTTTGTCACTTTTTAGTCCCCAAGATCCATTGTGCACCCTGAGTTGGCCTTGCCAGTGACCTCCCTTTTTCCTATCCTTCTTTAAATTGGTTCCCAAGAAAGAAGTGGGGGAAAGAGCCTTGAATTTGAAGCCCGAGAACCAGGGTTCAAATCCCATTCCTGATAGGCCTCCCTTCTCAGGCTGTGGTGCAGAAGGTGCAATGTTCATGTTCATCATCAAGAGAGATGCTCAGGATGAGTATTGTCCCAAGGCCATCCTCTCCTGTGTATGTCTTTGGTGGGGGAATCCTTCTAGACCCCCTCCTGAGGTCTTGCCTCTTCTGCCCATTGGAGCAGTGTCGTCTATGGCCTTTCTTGCTGGGGGTGTCTCCTTCCAGAACCTTTCCATTCCTCAAGGCTGGTTTTCTGCTGCAGAATTACAGAAAGACGAAGAGGAAGCCATCACATTGGGAGTGCCAAGGATGTCACTTGTGCCTGCTCCAGCCTGTGAAGATGCAGCCCTGGGCATGGACCATCCATACTATGATGTGGCCAGGCATGGAATCATCCAATTAGCAGGTAGGTGAGAATGGACTGAGGCTGGGAGGTTGGTGCCCTCCACCTATAAGAGGTCTTGGGATGAAGAGGTGAAAAGAGAACACATCTGAGAATAATTTTTTTAAAAAGAACATTTTGTAAATAGAAAGGCAATGAGGTCTAGTGGTTAGAGGGCCAGCCTTAGAATAAGGCTGATCTATATTCAAATCTTGTCATTGTGCCATCCTGGGTATGTGGCCTCTTAGTGCACCAGGCATCTCTCTGAAACTTGGAGAGGAAAGCCAAAAGCCAGAAGCCAAATTCATAATCAAATCCTCCAAATCACCAGTGGATACTCTTCCATGCTGGGAGGTCTCTGAGAGTGGACCTCCTGGTGCCCAAGGTTCAGAAGTATAGTGAGCTCCCTTCCCTTCCCCCAACTTTGGGGAGCTATCACCAAGAATGAATTGGGGTTGGGTCCCAGGCAGTCATCACATGCCTTTGGAACCAAGGAGAATTCACCATCTGTGTCCTGATGGAGTCACAGTCTTGGAGGTTTCTGTGGGGTTCCAGGGCCTCAAATGCTTGGTAATCTTTTCATTCCCCTTTACTTCATCTTCCTCAGCAAATGCCAGCCAGCTCCCTCTCCCTCTTCTCCCCTTTCTTCTCCCCTCTCCCCCTTCTCGAGGAATCTAAGATCTTCTCTGGCTTTTCCAGTCTTCTCAGACCCTCTTCCTCTTTGAGCATGCTGGAACCCTATGACCCTTCTTGCTTGTAGCCCTTACTCCTGTCCCATCCCCTCTGCCTGGCCCACTCTCCCTTCTTATCTCCAGCTCAAGGGCTTCTACAGCCTCCTTCAAGTCCCAGCTAAAACCCTGCCTTCTGAAAGAAGCCTGTGGGCATGGTGGTCTCCTCCAGTTAGGGTTGGAGCTTCCAGAAGGGAGGGACCGCCTATCCATAGGGCTCAGCCTAGTTGCTGGTATGTGATAAACACTTTCTCCCTCTCAGGCCAAGGAGGGACTCTGCTACTTCCCCCAGACACAAACCCAGGCTTCACTGGCCAGACCTAACCCACAGGTGTCCTTTTGTCTCTCCAGGGGATGACAACTCAGGAAGACGAGTCATTACTTTCAGCTGCTGCCGAATGCCCCCCTCTCACGAGCTCAACCACAGCCGCCTCCTGGGGTAAATCTTAAATCTGCCCACCCTGCCTCTCCCTGATATCCTCCCCAATGGTCCCCCTTCTGTGTAACGCAGGATTTAGGGGTCCTAGTGGAGCTATGGAGACCCAGTCCCTAGCCCCATGTGCCCTCTAGGCTTCACTCTGCAAAAAATGTGACGTTCTCTTCATGTTCCAAACCCATAATCCCTCGCCTCTGCAAAGAAACCAGAGGAGGTGTCTTCTCACGTCCCTTCTTTGGGGCCAACGCCTCCATTACAATTTCCCAGCATCCAGTTTCATTTGTTTTGTGGTTATTGTTCTTCCTAATGGCATTGGGAATACCGTTTTCCTCTTTCTGCTCACTTCTCATCTGCTATGTTTCTGAATTCCTCGTAATTGCAGTAATGTCCCATTTCATTCCTGTGCCATAATTTGTTCGGGCATTCTCCAAGCAGTGGACGTTGCCTTCGATGATAGCTTTTTGCGACTATAAAAAATGATGACACTAATATGTTGGCATATTTGGAGCCTCCCTTTTTATCCTCTTCCTCCTTTGGGTAGATGTGTAGCAGTAGGCACTCTCTAGGTCAAAGGGTTTAGCCATTTTCCCTTTGCATAATTCCAAATAGCTCTTCAGAATGGCTGGACTAATTCACAGCTCCATCAATCATGCATTAGTGTATCTAGTTTTCCACAATCCTGCCCTGTCTTTTATCATCTTAGTCAATGTTCATATTTGTTCTGATTTGAATTTTTCTTATATTGCTGACAGGGAGAATTTTTTACATATGGTTAACAGTTTATAATTCTTCTGTGAACTGTTTGTGCCTATCCTTGGGAAATTATGATCCATCTTTCTCGGCTGACCTCTATTTGAAATGGCCTTTTCCTAGCCCTTTGTTTTAGAAATCTTTAATTTTTTAAAATATATAATCTATATATATGATATGATTTATATATATAATTTATACATAATTATATAACATTTATAGAATCTTTAATTGCTTTGTAATAATTGCAGTCTTTCATTGATATATAATTATGTAGTCTTATATAATGATATGATTTATGTATACGTTTTTATACATGAGATCATGTCACTTATAGAATCTTTCATTATCTGAATTTGTCCTATCCCTCTCTACATTTGTGCCCTTCTTCCCTCCAAAAGAGCGTGGGTTTGCAGATGTGTAGAGAATCAAGACCCTTTTGAGTGTTAACCTCTGTTGTGGGACTCCGTTTCTTCATCTGCAAAGTGAGGGCATTCTGAGGTCTATTCCATCTGCAATCCTTGATCCTCTATCATGAACTCCTTAGGGGCAGGGATCATAGATTTGACTTTAAGAGCCTTGGGTTTGAGTCCTGACATAGTTTCTTCCTCTGTTTAAAAAAAAAAAAAAGAAGAAGAGGTTCAAACAGGATAATTCGTAAGAATGCTGCCCCGTTGTGACATTCCATGTTCTAGATACTGAGAAGCTTTATATATGTTTCCTTAAATTTTAGTGCCGTAGTCCTGAGATCTGCACATAGTAGGTTCTCGATCAGTGCATACAGAATTGAGTGTCTCCAAAGGGACACTATCAATGAATCTTCAGATAGTTTTCTGGTGCCTGGTGGGAAAGTGGGGAAACATGTCGAAGGTCAGTTGTGAGAAGCTGAGTTTGAACTGATTAATTAAGAACCTGATTAATCTCCTCTTGTGCCCTGACAAGGTACCTGAAATACACCCTTGACCAGTATGTGGAGAATGACTATACCATCATCTACTTCCACTATGGGCTGACAAGCCGAAACAAACCATCTTTGAGCTGGCTTCAAAGTGCCTACAAAGAATTTGGCCGGAAGTACGTGGGGGGGGGGGGACTCTAGATTTGTCAGAGGGGAGGGGTGGGGAGAGTGCCTTGCTGGTGGTAGCCCCAAGGGAGGGAGGAAGGTTCCTCTTAATTGAAGATGAAGAGAAAGAACTCAGCGCAGAAGGAAGGGAGGCCAGATGGTGGGAATCAGAGATCCAGCCTAATGAGACGGAACCAAGAATAGGGGTCAGTTTAAAGTGATTCTTCAGGAAAGCCCATAATGGCAGAGCTAATGGATAGACACATGTGAATATGTCAAAAAGTCATGCCCGAGGAAGTATGGGCTCCTCTACATCAAAGCCTTTGTGAACCACTGTAGTCAAAAGCATCCATTCTCTTGGGGTGACCCTCTAGTGATGGGACTATCTGCACTTTGATGAAATAATCCTCAAATGCCAGGCACAAAGAGAACCAAGATTTCTATAGCATCATGGATCACAGGATAATCAAATTTATGGGTGAAAGGCATTTTACAGAAAAGAAAACTGAGGCTGAGGGGAGGGGAAAGGACTAAGCCTTAGAACAGGAGAATGGCAGAGTTGAGAGGGACCTAAGAATATGGAATGTCAGAACTCTGCAAGGGTAGGATGTGCTGAAACTTAGAACAGGAATTTCTGTTCTAGGGAAGTGTCAGAATGGGGAGAGACTGTAGCATTTTACAGGGGAGGAAACTGAGGCAGATTAAAGGGCAGAAACTTGTCCAAAGTCATAAAATGCCTTGCCAACAGTTAGGATTCCAAATTCTTTCCATTTTACCATCCTGCTTATTCTCCAGGTGGCAGAAAGGTGGCTTATTCAGATCCCCTGGCATTGTGTCCTTTTGATATATCTAAGGGTCTAAATTGTGAAGATTGGATTTGGCTTTCCCCTGATTGTAATAATTAAGGTACTTACCTCTTCCTTGATTGTGAAGATTAAATTATAATTCCTTGTCTATTTGTTGATTTAATCCCCAAAAATGTAAACACAGTACTTAAAATTGAGTGGGAGGATTTGCCCATTTTAGATCTAATCACCAAAGATAAATATCCCACTTAATCTTGAAGTGGGAGGAATTAGAATCTAAGGCCTTCTGGGCAGTCCTAGAGCAGAGTGTCAGCTATGATTGGTAGACATGGAATTAGGGGAAGAGACATAAGAAAAAGGCAAGGGCCTGAAGGAGGTTGGTCTTCTGGGAGTTGTTGGTGGTTGGTTCCTCTGGGAGTTTGAAAGAGACACACTTGGAGTGGAACCTCCTGTAAGAAGCAGTTCTTCTGGAGTTGAGGCTGATACAGAATCTGCTGATTGAAATGACACGTGGTAAGTGTAAAGGCTGACTTCCTTCCTTGTCTTGAGACTCCTTTTCCCTGGCTGGGGCCTTAGAATTGCTACCTGGCTCAGAGGAAGCCAGAGCTCTCTTGCTCTCTCCTCTTTCTCCCTTTCTTAATATCTTCATTTTGGGGATTTTAGAAATGAAATCGGGGGCAGCTGGGTAGCTCAGTGGATTAAGAGTCAGCCCTAGAGATGGGAGGTCCTAGGTTCAAATCTGGCCTCAGCCACTTCCCAGCTGTGTGACCCTGGGCAAGTCACTTGACCCCCATTGCCTAGCCCTTACCACTCTTCTGCCTTGGAGCCAATACACAGTATTGACTCCAAGATGGAAGGTAAGGGTTTAAAAAAAAAAAGAAATGAAATCCCTGGTAAAATTAACAAAAGTTAAATGCCTGGACCAGTTCTTGTGGACCTATTTATTGCTAAGGACTGGCCTTTTTTCTGCCTTTGTAGATGTTTTCATAAGATCCCCCATTGGAGGATTCATGTGCCCCTTGTGTTTCTTCCAACAGGTACAAGAAAAACCTGAAGGCACTCTATGTAGTACATCCCACCAACTTCATTAAAATTCTGTGGACCATTTTCAAGCCCCTCATCAGGTGGGTTTACATCCTGAGGGGTTTCCTTGTATTTATCCTGTCCAAGATGAGACCTGAATGAATAGCCTTACAGCAGAATAACACTGTTGTAAAACTTTGCTCCCTGGTGACCAGGGCTGGAGGCAACTCTGAAGAGAGGACTGGTTTCTGTTTAATTCTTATTTTATTTTAATTCTGATTTTTAGACTCCTCAGTTGGCAATTACCTCCTCAAGGAAGTACCCTTGGCAGAGAAAGAGACAGAGGGAGAGGGAGAGAGAAGGAGAGAGGGAGAGACACGAGGGGGAGAGGGAGGGAGAGAGATGAACACTCCTCATTCTGGACCTCTTGTGTACATCAGTACATGGGAGCTGAAGGGGGGTTATGTTGTGTCAGGGTGGTAGGTTCAGGTACATGCATACACACACTCACTCTTAGAACAAGGCAGGGGTAGGAATCCAGGGATCCTTCACAAATGGTGACTTGAGAACTTTTTAGAACTCAGAAAAACATTGAGATTTAGAAGTTGGTATTTTTGTGGCTGGGGCATAGTTCCAGCTCAGAACCCCTGATGCTTGGATCTTTCTCTCCAGCTGGGAGCACTGCTGGGGGATAGGGGGCGGGTGGATATCCCTGAGTGTTGGAGCCATCTTGTTCCTGGGGGTGTGAACTCATGAAAGGTCAAGATACATTCAAGGCCCCAGGGCTCTCCCTATATCTCTGGACTTTCTTTGCTGCTGGTTAGTTTCTTGGAGACAAAACTAGCATTGTTAAGGGGCTGGCCTAGGAGAAGAGATTAAACCCATTCTCCTTTGCCCCAGGGGCATGTGGGGGAGCCTGGAGGGAATGTTGTAGAGAGGCTATGCCTAGAAGATTCTTCCCAAAGTGAAAGGGGCTGTCTTGGAAGGTAGTGAGCTCCTCCACCATAGAGGTCTCTAGGCTGGATGCCATAGAGGAAATTCTTGGTTAGGTATGGCATGAACTTGATGACCTCTGAGGTCTTGTCCTCAGATTCTATGAGTCTATGCAGTACGAAGGAAAAAGCCAGAGGACCTGGGATCAAATTCTACCCTTGCCCCTCCCTCCCTGTGTAACACAGGCAGTACCTTCTTTCCCTGGGCTTCAATTTCTCTTCTGTAATAGGAGGGGCTTTGAGGTCCCCTCTAACTCTGGATCTGTGTTCCTCAAATGATGGTGTCATCTCCAGATGCTATTTGAGGGGCTGCAAAGAGACCCTCTTTGGTGCTTTCCTGAGGATTCAGGTGCAGCTAGCCACTGAGCTGCACTCATTTCCCTTTTCCTGCACTAGAGGGAGCCAGGGCCCCACAAGTTGGCTGCTCTGCATACAGGAACCACTGTGTGGGGATGAGAGGAAAGAGTTCATTCTCTCCCCCAAACGTTTATTAAGCTCCCTACTGTGTGCATGGAGAAAAGCCCAACATCTTTTATTCATTTATTTACTTAACTATCTACTTATTGTGTCTACTTTTATGAAGTTCAACTGAATTCATGTGTTTGTAGCAGGAAAAAACAGTAAACTTTGTGAATGTTGCATCTCTTTGCATAGATTCAATTTTTTTTTTAATTTTTTAAAATTTGAAATATTTTTCCAAGTTTACATGATTCATTTTCTTTCCCTCCCCTCTTCCCTCCTGGTCTGTCTCTTTTGTAGCCATAAGTTTGGGAAAAAGGTGACCTATTTCAACTACCTAAGTGAGTTAAGAGAGCATCTCAAGTATGACCAACTGATGATTCCTCCTGAGGTTATTCGGTGAGTTGGAGGATAATGAGGGGGACATGAATGATGGTGGTGCCCAAGGGGACTTTGTTGATAATGGTGATGATGGTGATAGTAATGGTGATAATGATGGTGATGGTGATGGTGATGTGATGGTGATGACAGTGATAATGATGATGGGGATATTGATGACAGTGGGGATGATGGAGACATCGACAGCAATAGAAACAGTGATGATGATGGCCATGACTGGGAGGGGAGAAGGCGACAAGCACATGTGAATGCATCTGTGATCAGAGCCAGATGTAAGGGTGAACGGGACACCCACTGGCCCATGGTGCTGTATGTTTGGGGGTGAACTGCTCATTCTTCAGTAGCAAGAAGCTCCACTGACCAATTCAGACATAGAGATATGTAGCTGGGGGTCAGGTGCATACATAGGCTGATACCCAGTTCAATCTGGTAATTATTCACATGCCAGGGCCATGGTAGATGGGAAGAGAAGCTGGGTGGGGAAGTCCCTGCCTTTAAGGAGTTTTTATCCTATAGGACTTTTGGAGGTGAGAACTTAAACACAGCAAAAGTAGATCTAGTAGGGTTCACGGCTTGATAGCTAGAAGGGACTTCCAGAGGTCATTGCACCCAACTCCCTTTGTTTTACAGATGAAACTAAGGCTGAGTAGGGAGCCTGGTCACAGAGTCTCTAAGGCAGAATTTGAACCCAGTCCCATGACTTCAAGAGTTGATGTTCTTTCTAGTACTTGACATTGCCTCCATACAGACCTTTGGGGAACCTTAACAACTCAGGGAATCAGAGAAAGCCTTTGTAGGAGATGGCTCTGGAACTGAGCCTTGGGAAACTAAGGATTCTTTGAGGTTAAGGTGAGGAGGGAAGGCATTACAGGAATAGGGAATAGCACAGGCATGTGTTCATATTCACCCTATTTCCCACCACAGCATAGCATGGAGGTGGGAAGTGGTGGTCTATGTGCCTGCCTGGCCCCCATAGTTTGTGCGTCTAAGACTGTCTGGAGCTTGACAGAGCCTTAGGAATGCTTGACTGCTTCCAAGAGGAGAGACTCTGTGTTCATCAGTGGGTATCCTCTGTGACATGATGTCTGTTCTGTCTATAGACATGATGAGAAGTTGAAGAACATGAGACTGGGCCGCCCGACACCCTTGGTGAAGATGCCGCCACCCCGCCCTCCACTGCCCACCCAACAATTTGGTGTCAGCCTAAAATAGTAAGCCGATTTCTCGTTTTTTCCCCAAATTTCTGGATGTTTGCATGTCTTGAGGACAGGATCTTTAAAGCTCACTACTTCCAGGAAGCCTACCCTGATTACCTCCACACACATCCCCACACACACATCCTTATCTAATGGCATAAAATGGGCCAGTCTGTTGCCCGAGTCTTGGGGTACCTTATTCCTTTACCAGACTAGAGACTTTCTGAGGGCAGAGGCTGGGGCTCCTCTACAGGGACTGGCATTTATGTAAAAGGAACCCCAGCTTCAGCTAAGATTTTAGACAAAGTGCTCCCATTCTCCAAGTGACACTCAGTTTCCCCTTCTGAAAAATGGAGGAAATAGACTACACAAAGGTTCCTGCAGCTCTAAAGCCTATGACTGACTTGTGAAAACTTTGGTCAGGCTCATTACTTCAGTCTCCTCACTTCTAAAATGGGTATGAGAATCCCACTCCAACCTGAGGAGTAATTTAACAGAACCAGACCTCCTTTACACCTCTCAGCACAAGGCTCTGCTCTTAATAAATGCTTGAAGAGGAGGGGGAAGCTAAGTGACTCAGAGGATTGAGAGCCAGGCCCAGAGATGGAAGGTCCTGGGTTCAAATATGGCCTCAGACATGTCTTAATTGTGTCCCTGTGGGCAAGTCACTTAATCCCCCATCACCTGGCTCACGGGAGAAGACAATAAGCAAAAATCTCTGTCCAGACAAGTTATAGGCAGGGTAAACTGGAGATGAATTGATAGAGGGGAGATTGGGAATTAAGAGACTAGAATTAGGAGGACTGGGAAAGATGGAATTTTAGTTGGTACCTAAAGGAAGTTGGAGAAGTCAGGAGACAGAACATTACCTGGGGAATAGCCAGAGAAAATGGCCAAAGCCCAGAGACAAAGGGTCTTGTTTGTGGAACAGCCAAGAGGCCAGTGTTAGTGGATGGGAGAGGACAAGGTGTGAGAATGCTGGAGAGATGGAAAGGAGACAAGTTATAAAGGTTTTGAAAACATCCAATTTCATTTGATTTGTGTGGGTTTGTTTTTTATCCTGTTCCCATTAGTTTTTCAGTTGACTCTCTAGGGCTTTCTAACTAAACCATCATATTATCTGCAAAAAATTAAAATATTGTTCCCCATTGCCTAGGCTTATTTCCATATATTTTCTTGTCTTATTGCCATGGGTGGCCTTTCTAGGACTCCTCTAAATAGTAATAGTGATCATGGACAGCCTTATTTTACTCCTGATTTTATTGGAAAGACTTCTACTTCATTTAGAAAAATACTACTTATCATCTTGAGAGTAAAAGCTCCATTTATTCCTTTGCTTTTTAGTAGTTTTTTTAACAGGAATGGAAGTTAAAATTTGTCAAAAGCTTTTCCAAAAATTTTGATCTAATATATGATTTTTTCTGGTGTTGTTATTAATATCAATTATGTTTATATTAAAGCAGCCCTACATTCCTGATATAAATTCTAGCCTAGTTTTGGTGTGATATGATATGTGACTGTAGTCTCTTTGCTATTTTATTTTAAAACTTTGCATCAATATTCATTAGAAATATTGGTTTGTTATTTTGACTCTCCCTGATCTAGACATCAAGACTATATTTATGTCAGAAGGAATTTAGTAGGATCACTTCTTTTCCTTTATTTTTTTTTTCCGTTTGTGTGGTATTAATATTGTTTTTTAAATGTTTGGTAGAATTTGTTTATAAATCAATATGGTCCTGAATTGTTTCCTTTGGGAAGTAGATGGTTTTTTGATTTGTTCCCATGCTACTTCTCATAAGCCTAAGATATGTTTGAATATTTCCCTATTGATTACTAAAACTGCAGTATGCCTATTATTAAATAACTCTGAGCCCCCAACCCAGGTTACTATTCATTTAACAAACCAAAGAAATCTTTCTGGTAAGGAATTTGGTAACCTCTATATATCAAAAGTCTTCATTTCCTAGGCTTAAAATATCAAAATTTCCATCTATACAATCTATTTAAGATGTAAATAATAAAAAAATATGAATAATACAACAATTTATAATGTTATAGCTAAGAGAAAGATCATATCCAGAGTGTACAACCACCACTGTTAATCTTTGTTTTAACCCTGTACATTCCATCTTAGAATCAATATTCTGTATCGGTTCCAAGGCAGAAGAGTGGTAAGGGATAGACAATGGAGGTTTTAAGTGACTTGCCCAAGGTCACATAGCTGGGAAGTGTCTGAGGCCAGATTTGAACCAAGGACCTCCCATCTCTAGCTCTGGCTCTATCCACTGAGTCCCTTTCACCACTGTTATTTTTGACTTCTCCTTTCTTGTGAAATTCTGTGCCATTATTTAGCTGTGAAAATGAATGGCAGCCAAATTCTCTTAAGAATACTCTTTTATTTGCAATGTAAAGGTTAAACTCAGTCCTCTCAGAGAATAAGTTCTTTCCCTTGTTCTTGTCAGTCTCTGTTAGCATAAAGTTAACCTTCAGAACGACAATGTCTTTTTTTCTTCCCAAATAACAGCTAAACTTCAATCTCTGCAAATAGCAGGTACAAATCTGTCTTCTAGCTTGACTCCATAGTTAAAATTCAGACACTCTCCATAGATTCCCCAGTAGAGGTGGTTAAATCAATACTGTTCAGAACTGTTTTGCCTCTTAAAGTGACAGTCTACATGTACTGTACATCTGTGGAGAAAAGATTTAGATAAAGATTTCAGTCCTTTCCAATTCTCCGACCTCATTTGGGGTTTTCTTAGCAAAGATTCTGGAATAGTTTGCCATTTCCATCTCCAGTCCATTTTATAGACGAGGAAGCTGAGGCAAACAGGGTGACATGACTTTTCCAGAAACACATAGCTAGTAAAAGTGTCTGATGTCAGATTTTTAAAGATGAATCTTCCTGACGTCAGGCCAGTACCAGCTAACTGTGTGTATATGTGGGTTCCTGTAAAATCAGACCTGTGATATCATGGAAACATTGATGGATTGGGGGCCAAAGGAACCAGGCTCATGTGTCAAACCCTGGCTCTGTCCCTCATTTCCTTATGGCAGCAGACAAATTAATTGGCCCCTCCATATACCTACCTGTTTTTGAGGTCATAGTAGAAGTCATTGCATGGCTTCCGACCAATTTCTCAATCCATGATCCTGTCATTGAAATGGAAGCTGAATGACAACTTGTCTTAAATGTTGGGGAGAGGAATGACGAGATAGGTTGGGATAGGATTAGATGCCCCCGGAGGCCCCCCTTTCCACCTCTAAAGATTCATATAAACTGAGTCTTAAAGAGTGGATCTAGTTAGGAAACGTGGATTGGAAACTCAGCCCCTCTGTGCCTTCTTTTTCCTCATCTTTAAAATGGAGATGGTCATCTTGGGACCTTCTCTCTCTCCCATGAAGCATTTGTAGCTGGAGCCAGGTGTGCTGGGCCTCTGACCTCCAGCTAAGGTGTGCTGGGATGGGGAGGGGGCCACTCAGACCCACCTGCCTCCTCCTTACTTACATGAGCTCATCTTGCCCTCCGTCGTCCAGCTTCTTTGCTCTGATACAGCTGAAGGAAGCCATGGGCTTTCGGTGGACTCCAGGTCTGAGATACCTCAGAGCTGTCTTCTAGTTCCCTGGAAGAGGGAGCCTAGCAGCCAGTGGGGTTCCCTAGGTCACCCTTCTCAGACCTGGGGATAACCATTGAGCTCCAGAAGAGGGGAGCATGGATGAACTCACCGTCCACCCAGACATTCTCCATTTCTCCCTTCCCAAACTCTTAATCTTCAGCATGAAGAGTGAGTGGTGATCATCATCTTAATGGCGCTAATTAAAGATGGCACTCTGTTGCTGGTTAAGTTAGCAGCCCAAGAAAAGTAATTAAAAGATATAAGTGAAACAGCAATTAGAGGAACCAACAGCTCCATAATTGCTGCTAATTAATTTCTTTTTTTTTTTTTTAATTTTAATATTATTTTATTTGGTCGTTTTCATACATTATTCACTGGAAACAAAGATCGTTTTCTTTTCCTCCCCTCCCCCCCCCCCCCCCCCCCCCCCCCCGCCTTTCCCTCTCCCATAGCCGACGCATGATTCCACTGGTTATCACATGTGTTCTTGACTCGAACCCATTTCCCTGTTGTTGGAGTTTGCATTATAGTGTTCATTTAGAGTCTCTCCTCAGTCTTATCTCCTCCAACCCTGTGGTCGAGCAGTTGCTTTTCAGCGGTGTTTTTACTCCCACAGTTTATCCTCTGCTTGTGGGTAGTATTTTTTTTTTTTTAGATCCCTGCAGATTGTTCAGGGAAATTGCATTGATACTTATGGAGAAGTCCATCACCTTCGATTGTACCACAATGTATCAGTCTCTGTGTATAATGTTTTCCTGGTTCTGCTCCTTTCGCTCTGCATCACTTCCTGGAGGTTGTTCCAGTTCACATGGAATTCCTCCACTTTATTATTCCTTTTAGCACAATAATATTCCATCACCAACATATACCACAATTTGTTTAGCCATTCCCCAATTGAGGGGCATCCCCTCATTTTCCAATTTTTGGCCACCACAAAGAGCGCAGCTATGAATATTTTTGTACAAGTCTTTTTGTCCATTATCTCTTTGGGGTACAAGCCCAGCAGTGCTATGGCTGGATCAAAGGGCAGACAGTCTTTTATCGCCCTTTGGGCATAGTTCCAAATTGCCCTCCAGAATGGTTGGATCAATTCACAACTCCACCAGCAATGAATTAATGTCCCCACTTTGCCACATCCCCTCCAGCATTCATTACTTTGCATAGCTGTCATGTTAGCCAATCTGCTAGGTGTGAGATGATACCTCAGAGTTGTTTTGATTTGCATCTCTCTGATTATAAGAGATGTAGAGCACTTTTTCATGTGCTTATTAATAGTTTTGATTTCTTTGGCTGAGAATTGCCTGTTCATGTCCCTTGCCCATTTGTCAATTGGAGAATGGCTTGATTTTTTGTACAATTGATTTAGTTCTTTATAAATTTTAGTAATTAAACCCTTGTCAGAGGTTTTTATGAAGATTGTTTCCCAATTTGTTGCTACCCTTCTGATTTTGGTTACATTGGTTTTGTTTGTACAAAAACTTTTTAATTTGATGTAATCCAGATTATTTATTTTGCATTTTGTAATTCTTTCTAATTCTTGCTTGGTTTTGAAGTATTTCCCTTCCCAAAGGTCTGACATGTATACTATTCTGTGTTCGCCTAATTTTCTTATAGTTTCTTTCTTTATGTTCAAGTCATTCATCCATTTTGAATTTATCTTGGTGTAGGGTGTGAGGTGTTGATCTAAGCCTAATCTTTCCCACACTGTCCTCCAATTTTCCCAACAGTTTTTATGAAATAGTGGATTTTTGTCCCAAAAGCTGGGATCTTTGGGTTTGTCATATACTGTCTTGCTGAGGTTGCTTGCCCCCAGTCTATTCCACTGATCCTCCTTTCTGTCTCTTAGCCAGTACCAAATTGTTTTGATGACCGCTGCTTTATAATATAGTCTGAGATCTGGGACTGCAAGACCCCCTTCCTTTGTATTTTTTTTCATTAATTCCCTGGGTATCCTTGATCTTTTGTTTTTCCAAATGAACTTTGTTATGTTTTTTTCTAAATCAGTAAAAAAAATTTTTGGGAGTTCCATGGGTATGGCACTAAATAGATAGATGAGTTTGGGTAGGATGGTCATTTTTATTATATTGGCTCGTCCTACCCATGAGCAGTTAATGTTCTTCCAATTGTTCAAGTCTAGTTTTAGTTGTGTGGAAAGTGTTTTGTAGTTGTGTTCATATAGATCCTGTGTTTGTCTCGGGAGATAGATTCCTAAGTATTTTATTTTGTCTTGGGTAATTTTGAATGGGATTTCTCTTTCTAGTTCTTGCTGCTGAGCTGTGTTGGAATTATATAGAAATGCTGATGACTTATGTGGGTTTATTTTGTATCCTGCAACTTTGCTAAAGTTGTTGATTATTTCAATTAGCTTTTTGGTTGAATCTCTAGGATTCTTTAAGTAGACCATCATGTCATCTGCAAAGAGTGATAATTTGGTCTCCTCCTTGCCTATTTTGATGCCTTCAATTTCTTTTTCTTCTCTAATTGCTACTGCTAGTGTTTCTAATACAATGTCAAATAATAGAGGTGATAATGGGCATCCTTGTTTCACTCCTGATCTTAATGGGAATGGATTTAGTTTATCCCCATTGCAGATGATATTAGCTGATGGTTTTAGATATATACTGTTTATTATTTTTAGGAATGACCCTTCTATTCCTATGCTTTCTAGTGTTTTTAGTAGGAATGGGTGTTGTATTTTATCAAAGGCTTTTTCTGCATCTATTGAGATAATCATGTGATTCTTGTTGGTTTGCTTGTTGATGTGGTCAATTATGTGGATAGTTTTCCTAATGTTGAACCAGCCCTGCATCCCTGGTATGAATCCTACTTGATCATGGTGGATGACCCTTCTAATCACTTGCTGGAGTCTTTTTGCTAGTATCCTATTTAAGATTTTTGCATCTATATTCATTAGGGAGATTGGCCTATAGTTTTCTTTCTCTGTTTTTGGCCTGCCTGGCTTTGGAATTAGTACCATGCTTGTGTCATAAAAGGAGTTTGGTAGGACTCCCTCTTTGCTTATTATGTCGAATAGTTTGTGTAATATTGGGGTTAACTGTTCTCTGAATGTTTGATAGAATTCACTGGTGAATCCATCAGGCCCTGGGGATTTTTTCTTAGGCAGTTCTTTGATGGCTTGATGGATTTCAATTTCTGATATGGGATTATTTAAGAAAACTATTTCTTCTTCTGTTAGTCTAGGCAATTTATATTTTTGTAAATATTCATCCATATCACCTAGATTGGTAAATTTATTGCCATATAGTTGGGCAAAGTAGTTTTTAATGATTGCCTTAATTTCCTCTTCATTTGAGGTGAGATCCCCCTTTTCATCCTTGATGCTATTAATTTGCCTTTCTTCTTTCCTTTTTTTAATTAAATTAACCAGTACTTTGTCTATTTTGTCTGTTTTTTCAAAGTACCAGCTTCTAGTCTTGTTTATTAGCTCAATAGTTCTGTCACTTTCTATTTTATTAATTTCTCCCTTAATTTTTAGGATCTCTAGTATGGTTTTCTTCTGGGGGGTTTTAATTTGTTCATTCTCAAGTTTTTTGATTTGCATTTCCAATTCCTTGGTCTCTGTCCTCCCTAATTTGTTAATATATGCACTCAGGGATATGAATTTTCCTCTAAGTACTGCCTTGGCTGCATCCCATAAGGTTTGAAAGGATGTTTCACCGTTGTCATTTTCTTCAACGAAATTGTTAATTGTTTCTATGATTTCTTCTCTAACTAAATGGTTTTGGAGTATCATGTTATTTAATTTCCAATTAATTTTTGATTTGGGTCTCCATGTACCCTTGCCGATCAATATTTTAATTGCCTTGTGATCTGAAAAGGCTGCAGTTAATATTTCTGCTTTTCTGCATTTAAGTGCCATGTTTCTATGACCTAGTGTATGATCTATTTTTGTGAATGTGCCATGTGGTGCTGAAAAGAAGGTGTATTCTTTTTTGTCCCTATTTATTTTTCTCCATATGTCTATTAATTCTAATTTTTCTAAGATTTCATTCACCTCTTTTACCTCTTTCTTATTTATTTTTTGATTTGATTTATCTAAATTTGATAGTGGTTGGTTCAAGTCTCCCACTAATATGGTTTTACTGTCTAATTCCTCCTTCAATTCTCCTAGTTTCTCTATTAAAAATTTGGATGCTATACCATTTGGTGCATACATGTTGATTAGTGATATTTCCTCATTGTCTATACTTCCTTTTAGCAGAATATATTTACCTTCCCTGTCCCTTTTGATCAGGTCTATTTGTACTTTGGCTTTGTCAGATATCATGATTGCAACTCCTGCCTTCTTTCTATCGGTTGAGGCCCAAAAGGTCTTACTCCAACCTTTAATTCTAACCTTGTGAGTGTCAACCCGTCTCATATGTGTTTCTTGAAGACAACATATGGTAGGGTTTTGTGTTCTAATCCAATCTGCTATTTGTCTGCGTTTTATGGGTGAGTTCATCCCATTCACGTTCAAAGTTATGATTGTTATTTGTGGATTCGCTGGCATTTTGATGTCTTCCCCTAGTTCTGACCTTTCTTCTTTAGCTTTCTCCTTTTGAACCAGTGATTTACTTTAGGTCAGTCCCCCTAGTCCCCTCCCTTGAGATGCTTCCCTTTCTAGCCCCTCCCTTTTTATGCTCCCTTCCCCTCCCCCCTCTCCTTCCCTCCCTTTTTGTGCTCCCTCCCCCCTCCCCCTCCTTAATTTTCCTTTCTTTCTTGCCCTAATGGATAAGATAGAATTCAGGATCCCACTGGATCTAGATGTTCTTCCCTCTCAGATTTGATTTCACTGAGAGTAAGGTTTAAGTACTTCCACTTCACGCTCTCTTCCTCTCCTTCTCATATGAGAGTTCTTCCCCTCCCCTTCCCATGTGTATCTTTATATGGGAAAGTTTATTCTATTGATTCCCCCCCTATTTCTTGAAGTTAATCTTAGTATTATCTCGGTTCCCCCCTCCCTTTTCCTTTTTTTGCCCCAACTTTCCCCAAATCTTCTTGATTCCCCAATCTTTCCCTATGCATGTTTCTTCTAACTACTCTTATGATGATACAATTTATGAGAGTTACACAAAACATTTTCCCCACATATTAATATATATAATTAGATGTAAATGTAGTCCTTATAGAAGAGAGTTTGACTTAAAGAGAAAGATAAGATTTATCTCCTTTTCCCTTTCTTTCATATTTACCTTTTCATGTTTCTCTTGCTTTCTGTGCTTGGATATCGAACTTTCCACAGAGCTCTGGTCTTTTCTTAGCAAATGCTTGGAAATCTTCTATTTTGTTGAATGCCCATACTTTCCCCTGGAAGTATATAGTCAGTTTTGCTGGGTAGTTGATTCTTGGTTGGAGACCCAGCTCTCTTGCCTTTCTAAATATCGTGTTCCATGCTTTGCGGTCTCTTAGTGTGTTAGCCGCTAAGTCATGTGTGATCCTTATGGGAGCCCCCTTGTATCTGAAGCTCTTCTTCTTGGCTTCTTGTAGGATTTTCTCCTTTACTTGGAAGCTCTTGAATTTGGCAATTACATTCCTAGGCGTTGTCTTTTGGGGATTTAGTATAGAAGGTGTTCTATGAATCCTTTCTATTTCTATTTTGCCCCCTTGCTCCAGAACGTGGGGGCAATTTTCTTTTATAATCTCCTCTAGAATAAAATCCAATTTGTTGTTTACCTCTGGTTTTTCTGGGAGACCGATGATACGGAGATTTTCTCGTCTTCCTCTGTTCTCCAGGTCCGTGACCTTCTCAGTGAGATATTTTCTGTTTTCTTCCAATTCATTAATTGTTTGGGTTTGCTTTATTGATTCTTGCTGTTTTATCATCTCACTTTCTTCGAGGTCCTTAATTCTGGTCATTAGGGACTGGATTTGCTTTTCAGCCTTGTCTGCCCTTGTATTGGCTGCTTCGAGTTCTTTTTCCAATTGAGCAGTCTTATCTGTCAGACAGCTGATCTCTTTCTCCCATTTTTCTTTCCAGAAGGTTTCCATCTTTTGGATAAGTTCCAGTTTGAGATCTTCCAGAGCTTGTTGATAGTTTCCATTTTGGGAGGCGTGTTCTGAATTTTTTTGGATTTCCTCTTCATTCTCCTCTTTCCCTTGGGTACTTCCACCATAAAAGTTTTCAATAGTCACTTTTTTCCCTTTCTTCCTGGAGGCTTGATTTTGGGCCATGTGAGCCATCCCTTTGGTGGTTTTATTTCCCTTTCCTTTTTGGTCTGGGGTCTGGGTTATAAGAGTGGTTTTTCTGTGAATTTAGGTTGCTTCAGACTAGTTCTTCCCAGCCTCCGAGCCCAGGTATTCAGCTCCGCCCAGATAATCCGTGCGCCTTGTTCAGCGCAGCCCGCCCGAAGTCCGCTGGCTTCTCCAGTGAAAGCGCCCTGAGACGTTTTTTCCTGGCAGTCCCCAGATCCCAAGGACCCTGGAGTGCCCCCCCAGACAGAGACGCTCCCCACTCACTCGCTGTCCCGGTGAGCGCTCAGGTAGCTCACTCTGGTTTAGTGGGGGAGGTGGGGTGGGGGAAGGGCGGCTCAGTTCACTTTTCTGTGCAAGCTTTTCCTTCTTATTTTAGTGTGGAAATGTTCAAGCCCCACGTACCTTTGCCTCTGTGGGGTACTGGGGAGTCCTTCTGTTCCTCCAAATGTGATTTTATGCTCCTTTGATGTAGTCTATTTCGTTCGGTGCTGGGGAGAGGAAACGTGCCGCGTCTAGATTGCAGCCATGATTACCCGGAAGTCTCTGCTAATTAATTTCTAATCATAGATTAAGTTGATGAAATGTTGAAGAGTCCCCTGTAAATCTGGGAGCACAGCTCTTAGGTGCCAAGAGACAGAAAGAACACACACAGATTAAGCACCTACTGTATGCAGAGCTGTGTTGGAGAGACAAAGTTTTTTGGACCAGATGTTATCACCTAGCTCTTATAGAAGACCCAACAAGGCCTGGAACATAGTAGGTACTTAATGCTATCCCAACTTGATACAATTGATAGAGAGGGAGCAGACAGGGTAGGATAATGTCAGAGCATCACAATCGGGGTCAAGGAAGGCTTCATGGATCAGATGCTTGTTGGGTTGAAATTTGAACAATGAGGAACCCAAACTAGAATGGGGGGTCAGATCCCCTTTAGTCCAGCCTTGTGGTGGTCCTAAAGACACTGAGACCCAGAGAGGGTCCCCAAGCTCTCATTAGAGGCAGAGCTGAGACTTGAACTCATGACTCCCAGTTCAACCCTCTCTACCACACCACTCCATACTGTCCTCTGCTGCCTTCCTCCTTTAATGCTTCCTTGCATCTTGGAGGCAACCCCAAAGACCTTCCTGGGCAGCTATTGCCAAGTTTCAGAAGGTCTCCAGCGGGAGATGGAAGATTGCTAAGCTGGAAAAGCTTTGAAGAAGATGGTGGCTCAGAATGGTCTAGCCGCTTGTCTCAGATTACAGAGCAAATCAGTTGGCAAAGCCAAAACTAGAAACTAGAACAGAAAGCCTTTTGTCCTTGATGCTGAGTTTGGGGAGATTATATTGGTGATGATAATAAGGATAACAGGCATTTCTCTATCCCTGAAGGTCTGCAAAGGCATGCAAATACATGACCCTGTGAGGCTGAGATTGTGGTCATATTATTTCCATTTTGTAGATGAGAAAACTGAGGCTGCCTGTGGGTAACTTGCCTGGAGGAACATAGCTTATTAAGACCCCTGCCTTGGTCTCCTGACTCTGAAACCACCTCTTCATCCCCAAGCCATGATTATCTTGCATCTCAAGACTCCTTCCTTTGCCTTGTATTTCTTTTGAGGGCCCAGGAATGGGTGGGATGGGGTGGAGTGGGTCTTCTTCCTGCATCATTTCAGGAGTTCTCCTGGCTAATAACTGGTCCATTTTTTCCCCCTCTCCTTTCCAGCATCAGAGACAAAAATAAAGGTGAGCTCATCCCGCCAGTCATGAAGGAGACTGTGACCTACCTGAAAGCCAAAGGTGAGAGCTGGGGCAATCCTGTAAGGGACGATTCAGCCCCAAAGGGAGCTGAGGGACAAGAGACAGCGTGGTGAAGGCAGTGGAGAGTGCTGGGACATCTCCAGGTCTCTGAACTCCTAAAGTCCTTTCCTTGAAGCCCCCCAGAAAAGAGAGAGGCAGAGACTCTGAGAGAGGAGAGAAACAGGAAAGGAGAGGACAGAGACCCCATTACCTAGTATGGGGGTTATTTGTTTATAACCTTAAGAGGTGCACAAAGCTCCTTGAAGGCAGTTTCATGAAGGTGGTTTCATGTTTGTCTTATATCCTCAGGCTTGGCATCTGGTTGAAAAATCAGTGCTGTTCACCTATGGCGCCTAAATGGTCTAGTGCCAGGGGTGCTGGGGTGGCTCAGAGATGACTGCTCCCTTCCCCCTCTCCATTTTTTGCATGCTCTGCCCCTCTGTCTAGCCAGCCAATGTGAGCATTTCTCTATTCTCCTGGGTAATAGGAGGGGGGCAGGGAGCTCACAAACAGCCTGATGTTGCGATTTGGGCACATGATATTAGAAAATGTTTGCCAACACTGGTCTAGTGGATAGAGTCCAGAAGACTTGAATTCAAATCCTGCCTCAGAAGCTGGGCAAGTTACTTAACTTTCTTCTTTTTTAACTTGGCTTTAGTTAGCTCATGTCTAAAATGAAGGGGGCTAGGAGAGGGGTTCAGGGCTCTCTTGTCCCTCCCAGCCTCTGAAATCCTGTGAGCTTTTGTATCCCTCTGTGGTCCTCTCAATGGGGTCATCCCTCATCCATTCACAATGTGCTATAGATGGTTGTACACAAGCGGAGTAAAATGTAACTTGGGGAGGGGGAGCCCCTAGTCGCTTCAGACTCATCTCTGCTCCCTGATCCTCTGGGATGTTGGCCAAATCCTCCCCAGAGGAAGTCCAACCTTCAGGTCTTTGGGTCTGAGCAGCTATTCATCTCCTTTCACCCCCCTCACAGAGACCTTTGGAGCTGGGTGGATAGCCCTGGGTCAGATAGGGTTTTCCTGTGTTGTCTTGTGTAGTTCTGGTGGTCTATGGTTCGTATCAAGACCTCTGAAAGCGGGCCATTTGTAAGACTGCCAGGGTAGGGAGCTCCCCACCCCAAGAAGCAGCCAAGCCCTAGTGTGTGTTGGATGGACATTTTTCTGGTGCTCTCTGATGGATGGCCTCTGATAATGATCAGAGACAGTCCAAGCATAAATCTTCTCCCTTCGTTTCCTAGTCATGCTCGTATCATTGATGTCGTCTCGCTCCCTCCCGGCCTTTGATCTCTTTTGGTCCTTCCTGGGGGGCCTCACAGATCAATTGAGGGCAGAGAACGACATGTTTTATATTAACTGGGACAGAAAGTGGGTTAAAGGGACTCATTGAAGGAAGCCTGGAAAGATGAGTGGATAGTGCATTGTAGAGAGCTTGAAATTCCTGGCACTAGAGAGCCATGGAAGGCTCTTGAAGAGGATGGGGAAAGGTGGTCGAATCTACGCTTTAGATACTGTTATCAGTTTGGCAGCCAAACCAGAGAGGGAAGAAATGAAGGAGACACTCAGTCCTCGGCTCAGTCTGTTCTTGGAACATTGAGTCCCACCAGCAGACCCTTCAGGAGTCCTAGGGAGGCACCATCAAGAAACACAGACCAACCACTTCTCTGGGTATTTTTAACAACTGTTACAAGACAGAACCTATTGCTGAGAAACAGAGAGGGAGGGAAGCTCTCAAACAGCTCACAGGAGAACTGGGTCATCCATATTGTGTGATCTGCAGCATTCCCCCTCCAGATCTGCTTGAACCAGAACTGCTGGGTTTTGCTGCCCCAGGCCTTTCACTGAGGAACAATCTCCCTCCCTCCCTGGAGACTAGCCATCCCCTGTCACCGAGGACAGAAAAAGAGGGACCGGAAGGAAAAGTGCGTTGGCCATACTAATGAACACCAACTGGATCTGGCTTCTGCCCCTAGTCTCTTACGGAAGGAAGGCTAGGAGAGCCGAGGCTTTGAGAGTCCTTATTCCTTGTTCTAAGTCTCTTTTTTGTCGTGTCCTGTTTGCCTGAGAAGAACAGAAACTCTCATCTTTCTAATAAATAGCCCTTTGTGTTCAGGAGAGCACTGGTGAAGTACTGTAGAAAGGGCTCTGCAGAAGACTGAGGCCAGCTAACTCGCCCCTCGCCCTCCCCTTTGCCCTTGCTGCACTTGTGAGGGGGTCCCCATGAGGAGATGATGAAGAAGGTGCATCTAGCAGAAACCCAGGAAGAGGCCTCCTATTGCTTAGTTATTCTGAGATTACTCTCTTGGGGTAATACGTCTTCAGAACACCATCAGTGGCAGCACCCTGGAGACTCAGCCCCATGTGAATTCACTGGGTTATTCTCTTGTGGCCTGTGGGCCAGGTCCCTTCCCTTGTCTAGATCTCAGTTTACTCATCTGTCAGATGAAGGGTGACCAGGGTGAGCCTCCAAGCTCTCTTCCAGTTGTAAGCCCTGTGGTTCTGGGTCTTGTCCAAAAGAAAGAGCTAAAAAGCATCAGAGCCAAAACCTGGCCTCTTCTCAAGGGGGGAGCATGTGTATCAATGGTGGTCATGGTGGTTACTAGTATTATTATCTCCTGGCCCTTAGAACAGGGGGTGTCAGGGCTGGGAGGAGCCTTAGAACAGAGGGTATCAGGACTAGATGAAATTTCAGCACAATGAAAATCCAAGCTCGTGGCAGGAGGAAAGCTGGGCAGTCCCCCCTCCATTTACCTTGCAGATGGGAATCTGAGTAAATCTCTGAGCAGATCAGCAGATTTCCCCAACATGGGAAGTTCTCCCCTAGGATTGGCCAGAATCCAAAACAGCTCAGCATTACGTGTTTCCCACTCTCTTTAGAGACTCGCCTGTTGCTCCATTTGCCCCTCCACACATACAGATTCTCATGTTCCCTAGCCCTGAGGTCCTCCAAGTGGGCACTCGCTTCCCCATACACACGAGAAGGTTTAGGGTTCCTTCTTGCAATGGACTCCTCAGAGGCCTGGAGCTCCCCAGGTCCTTCCAGCTTTGGGGATGCACAGGGAGGCAGTTGGTATAGAGGAAGGAGTCCTGCCTTGTGCACTCAGCTTCCTGTGTGACCTTCTACAAGCTTCTTCCCATCCTTGGGCCAGTTTCCTCCTCACTAAGGTCATGCCACTTTGGGATTGTCCCTGGGATTTTGTGACCTGTCAAAGGAGCATCATGACACTCAACCCTATGGATGTCCCTTTGGATACAGAATGCCTGGGCTGGGCTGGTTATTCATCCATATTAATGAGTAATCACGTTTGTCTGTGCCAGCATCCTCAGGCTCACTGCCTAGGCAGGGGCGTCTCTTATTCCTTTGTTGAGTTAGGCCCCCTTCTTAGCCCTGGTAACCCCTGTATCATCTCAGTCTTGGCCTCAGGGATGGTCCTCAGTCTCCTTCTGGACCACTGGCTGCAGATAGGGTTGCGAACAGGGAGGTTTGGCCATCTTCTTCATTCGGGGTCTTCCTCCCGCAGGCCTCCACTCTGAGGGCCTCTTCCGAAGGTCAGCCAGCGTCCAGACCATTAAGGAGATCCAGAGACTGTATAACCAAGGTGAGTCTCCCTCTTCCTTCGCCCCGATGGACGCAATCCTATGCCGGGAGCACAATAGTGTTCAGAGCAGGGATGTTTAGCTTTGCCAAGAGAACACATAGGAAGCCGTGAAGCTCATCATGGTAGATGGATTAGAATTGTTCTGTTTGGCCATGAGGGCAGAACCAGGTCCATCTGGGGGAGGTACGTGGAGGTGGATTTGGACCCAAAGGACTTCTAGTTCCTTAAGTTACAGGATGGCAAGAAGGACTGCCTCTACTTCTCCTGTTCTCTTCTCCTTTGTCTTGTCTTCCTCTCTCTCTGTACAAGCATTAATGTCATTAGTCCTCATCTGACGGTCATTTTTCTGTGACAAAGCATTGTAGCAGGAGGTCCTGGAACAGGATAGCTCTCCATATCGGACCAAGCTGACCAGCATTCTCTACATTAGCTCAGCCAAAGGATTTACTCAAGATACTAGCTGAGGGTTGATGGAAAATCATTAATGATGGGGAAATATTCTAAATTAATTAGTCAAATAAAATTTTCAAATTAAAAAAAAGAAATGAGTCATTTGTAAGTGATTCTGGTCAGGGGGATGGGGATGATGGTCTTTGGATGAGGGTCCTGCTCCCCAGGAGCCGCCTCTTTGGGGAATTTGATCTCTTTTTGTCAATAGGAAAGCCTGTGAATTTTGATGACTACAATGATATCCACATCCCAGCGGTTATCCTAAAGACATTCCTTCGAGAGCTTCCTCAGCCACTGCTGACCTTTGAAGCCTATGAACAGATCCTGGCAATCACCAGTGAGTACTGCGTGGTAGCCCCATCTGGGCATCCACCTGGGCTGGCATATCTGGCCCCTGCTTGGCGCCTGCCTTAGTCTGTGTCCTGGGGGCTTCAGGCAAATTTCTGGGGCCAAACTTTGGATTCTCTGAGACATCTTGCTGCAGTTTCTGCCTCTGGCTATTTGACTGCAGTGTCCTGCCCCCACCTGCCAGTCTCTTTCCTCCAGGCTGAATGTCCCTAGTTATATCCTCCTGCTGCCACTGACTCTTGTGCCCCGGCCTCCACTTCATCACCCCTTGCTGGGCTCTGGGGACACAGAGGCAAAAATGAGACAGTTCTTGCCTCAGAGAGACTTAAGTTAAATCAAGGAAACAATACGTGCACTGATGAAGTCATTCAATCCCTTTGCTCAGTGTTCTGTGCGTTGAAGGCCATTTTCATGGCTCATCCTCCATCTCCTCCTAAAGGTACCAACTGGCTGGCTCAAATTCTGCCCGGCTGTGTGGTCTGGGCTGAAGTAGCTTCTTTAAAATGGGGAGAAAAATCCTTTCTTGAGCCACTTCAGTAACATGAATGGCATCAACATTCTGGGGACACCATAAAGTGCCCATGTCAGCTGCTGACTAATAATGATGTTTGAGTCTCTCTGCTTTCAGCATCACCAGTGACCAGGCTTCATGCCTGTCTGACACACAGAGTCTAAAAATGTTTGTCAACTGACTTCCTGACTGCTTTTGCCCTTCTAGGTGTAGAGAGCAGCCTGCGGGTGACTCGCTGCAAGGAGATTATTGGGAGCCTTCCGGAACACAATTATGCCATTCTTAAGTACCTCATGGACTTTCTACACATGGTGAGGAGAGGGCAGTGAGTAGGCCGGGCCAGAACAAAGACCAGAGCTCTGGGAACATTGTCCTATAGCATCTGGGGGAAGGACAGACAGACAGAGTGGGAGGCAGAGGAGATAAAAAGAGGGGGAGACAGAAAAAGAGGAGAAAAAAGAGAGGGAAAGGGAGATGGGAGGAGAGGGAGGACGATAGAGAATTCTTCAAATAGTCTCCCTCCATCATTGCCTCACCCACCATCCCATCCCACCCTATCCCTTAGTAGGAACTCTTCTCTCAGGAGGAAAACTGTTTTTTTTCCTAACTCACCCCAGCCCTTTCTCCCTTCACCCTTTCCCCATACTCTTTCTCCCCTTCCTTCCTTTTTTCTCTATTTACTCCTCCCCCATTACTTCTTTCCTTCTCCCCATCACTTTCTCCCCTCCCTCCCTCTCTGTTTTTTATAGATCCCTTCTCTCTTCCACAGTTAGACCTTTGTTTCTGTCTCTGTGCTTCTGCTTCTCTATTTCTGTTGTGCCTCTACTTCATTTTTGTCTCTGTGTCCGTCTGTCTTTCTTTCTCTGTGTCCTTTCCCCAGTACTCTCGTCCTCTCCCTTTTCCTTTGCCAGAAGCCACAAAACTTCAGCTTTGCTGGCCTGACTTGTATTTTGGGGGTTCAGACTTCCGCAGTGCCTTTCTAAAACAGTTATCTCAGTCCCAGGCAAGAAGGCAGGAGATGAGGTGCTTCCCTGGCCTCCACCTGGCGGGAGCCTCAGGGACAGGGCTGATCCTGGGGGTGCAGGCATGTGGCTGTGGAGCACGTGTGTGTGAGAGTATTTGGATGTAGGTTTGACTGTTTGTGTGTGTGTCCATGCCTGGATGTGTTTGGGGGTCTGTGTGTGTGTGTATGTGTGTGTTTGTATTTGTGTAAGTTTCTGTGCACGTGTGGTGTGTGTGTGCGCGCTCATACGTATGTACATACATACGTACTCAGCTGCTTTTGTTCCTGTGCAATCCCATGTTTGTCTGTCTGCACACATTTGTACACACATATGCTCCTATGACTTTGGACCTGCTGATGCCTTTTTTCATTCTGACCAGGGTCTGAGCCTGTAGTTGACAGCCTCTTCCCTCCCCCTCCCCCCCATGCCAGGGCCAGTTGCCTGGCCAGCCTTGCTAGAGGTAGCCCAGGATGTCCTTAGTTCTCCCAGATGAAAGTTCCACAAGACAGTGGGGATGCCCCAGCCCTACCAGGAGGCTCGGCTTCTCCCTCCCCCCCATCCCCATCCGCTCCTGGGTATCACCTAACCGTATCTTCTTAAACTCAGCCTTTCTGTAATGTTCTTCCTGATCTTCCCATCGATCTCCCTTTTTCCTGGGTCTCCCAACACTGGTGTTCTTGCCCTCTGGGCTAAGAATTTCTTGGGATGATTTTGTGTTATGTTCCTGTGTGTGGAATCTGCTGATTAGAATGTAAGCTCCCTGAGGACAGGACTAAAGCTTAGAGTCTGGAGCCTGGGATGGGGACTAATACACTGAAGTTAGCATGATTTCATTTGAGCTGGGTCAGGATGAACTTCTTGGCAGAAGTGAACTTTGAACAGCATTTGGAAGGGAATGAATTTCATGGGTGAAGAAAGCCTGGACCTCTGGGGTTGGCCCTCCATGATCGCATCTTGCTCTTTCCCAGGTTTCCCAAGAGTGCATCTTTAACAAAATGACAAGCTCCAACCTGGCCTGTGTCTTTGGGCTGAACTTAATCTGGCCATCCAGCGGAGCCTCTTCCCTCAACGCCCTGGTGCCTCTTAACCTGTTCACAGAACTGATGATTGATTTCTATGACAACATCTTCAGCTCTCGGGAGGTCTCACCCTAGACTTACAACGCCAGGAAATGCTTGGACTCCGTGATCTCTAAGCTCCCTTCTGACTCCGTTATTCTGTGGTCTGAACTTGGAAGTTCCTCTTATCTGTGACATTTCTTCGTTCTAGGTCCTGTGTTCTCTCTTCTAAAGACCCTGCAAGCTTTGACATTCTGTGCTGAAGGACCTCACTCAGTTTTAATGTTCTGTGTTCTTACATTCCTCCAATGTTCTTCTTGACATAGGTGGATTATCCCATGCAAAGCTATGGTATGGCCCCCTATTCACAGCCCACTTAACACTACAATATCAGCCATGTTGGAAACGCCTATCTAAAAGTTGGGACATATTTCCAATCTTGAAATGTCTTACTGTGCTCATTTCCCCCTGGAAATGATTGGTGAACTGTTTGAATGGGTGAACTGTATGAATCATGTTGGCTTTCTGAAGCCTCTTAGAAAAAAACAAAACAACCACCAAAGAGATTAAATGTTTTCAGGACTAGTACTTGTTCTTTTGCTAAATTTTCCTATTTCATTACCAGAAAATTCTCTTTGGCTGCCTAGGAAATTGCCTTGCATTCAGGTTCTGCAATAAATTTAGTGATGGGTTGACATGGAAAGACCACTAGAGGTTCAAGTCCTGGATCTGTAAAACCTGCAAGAGTGTTGTCCTTGGTCAGTTGACTTCACCCCTCACCCTCAGCCTCCTCCTTTTGAAAGTGGGTTTAGTAATGTCCACCTTCCCCATCTTCCCATGAAAGAGCAGATGTTGAATGAGATACCCATCCATTGGAAAATGATGGAACAAATTGTGGTATATGATTGTCATGGTATAATGTAAAGGGTGAAATTAAGGTTGAGACTGAAAAAAATCTAAATTTAAGTGGTCTCCAAGGGAAATCCCAAATAATAAAATACCCAAGTCAGCTGCCAAATTTTATGGTGATTTAATTGATAGTGGAGAAGATTAAGAAGGAGTAGGTTTTTTCCGTTCCCTCTTCCCCCACCTGATTAGTATCAGGCAGGAGATAAGGTAGTAAGGGTTTGGAATATGAAGGAGGAAGGAATCAGCTTGACCTCCAAAGGGGCTCAGCTAAGATGCCCGAACCTGAAATCAGCTCCAGGGCAAAACTCACAACCCAACACTCCAAGATTTTGGAACATTTGCATGCTGCCAGGCAGAGTCCTCTCTCCAGGGAAAGAGGAGGGGCCAGGAAATGCTGTGCCTTATATGGATGTTTTTACATCATTTTTCTGTGTCTCATCTGTACCCAGAGGTCTGTCCTTTATTTTGCACATGTCTGTTGAAGGCCATCTCCTCAGATAATTAAATATTGAGTTTGATGCAGACCTTCAAAATCTTGTTAATCTGAGTAGGGTGAAGAATGTAGAGTTTCCAAGACCTGATTCTGTTATTCCAAGTATCTCCATTGTTACTGATCAGGAAATAGCTAAATCACATCTTCTAAAGAATGGTCTGATTAGGGTGGGTGGAATAGTATTGAAATTCACAATAAGAAATGATGAGCAGGTTGGTTTCAGAAAAACCTGAGAAGACTTATATGAACTGAGGAAAAGTAAAATGAGAACCAGGGGAACATACAAAGTAACAGCATTATTGTTAGGATGACCAAATGTGAAAGAATTCCTTCTACTTCAAATTCCCCTCCCCCTTCCCTTCCTACTCCTTCCTCCAAATCCTCTTCCTCTTTTTCCTCCTCCCTCTCCTTGAGAGAAAGGCAGGAGAGAGGAAGAGAATTTGGAGCTCAAAATTTAAAAAAATAAATGGTAAAAAAACAGAACTGAAGTATTGAAATTAACATAGAGGACCCTAAGACTTGAAGGATAAATATCAAATATTATAAAGCAAAGAAGCTGACCCAGTATCGAGGGAAACACAGAAGCTTTAGAATGTTCTTTTAAAAAGCATAGAACAATCATATACATTTCCAGAGTCGTTCAAAAGAGATGAACTCCATAAGCAAAGAAGTTAGGAATGCATTCAGGTTATAGCTGTTTGAGCTGTCAATATAGGAATAAAATCTAATTAGCAATTGGGGGGGGGGGGATGAATCCACAATGAAGAGTTCTGAAAAAAAAAGATTTGAAAAACTGAATTGGAAGAAAATTTGGCTTAAATGAAGCAATTCCAAAAATGGTTCTTTCTACAAGCTATAACCTTGCTCTGTCATTATCCTCATAAATGGGAAGTAACCTTGACCTTGGAAACAGGCTATGCAGGGTCCACTTAAGTATCACAAGTCTCCCAGTAGAATATAAAATCAAAAACCTGAGCAGGACAACTTGGGAAATAGTACAAGAAAACTTCCAAGGTCTCAATACAGAAAGCAAAGCATCAATTGAAAGAATTCATAAATTGCCTGTGGGGGGTGGGGGGTAAGATGCTTCAAACTCCAAGACAGCTTTTAATTGAATAATTCTAGTGATGGGAAAATTCAAAAAAGACCAAGTTTAAAGAAAAAATTGGTTTACTTGTCTCACATTAGAGTGTAAGCTCTTTGAAGGCAAAGACTTCTTTTGCCTCTTTTGCATCTCTAGATTTTAGCACAGTTCCTGGCATATAGTAGGTTCTTGATTGATTGATTATACCACACCCACTAGAAACATCAAAAGAGAATGGCAAAGGAAATTTAGCTGTGTCCCAAATGGCATTCCCCGCAAACCTGAACCTAATTAATGAAAAAAGATGGTCATTCAATGGTAGAGAGCCGTTTAAGGCATAGGGGGTTGGTGGAGGAGGAGGCAGCAGTGACAGTACTGTGAAGAGTGAATCAAGTCATTTATCAAAGTCATTTAAAAGTCATTTGACTTTTAAGTTAATCAAAAACTTAAGTACCTCTACTTAGTACCTTACCAGTCACTAGGTATGAGAGTTCACAAGTCATTTGCTAGAGTGCAGGACAACTCCAGAGGCCACTGCCCTGCCCCTTGGGCAGTACTAGCAAATTGAAAGACTAATTGGTTCCCCTAAAGTGAGGGAGCAACAGGAAGTGACATGAAGAAAACTGCTTAGAGGTACAACATTGCTTCCTTTTGATGCCTGACTCCCCTTTAAATTTTCTGGGGAGGGACCTTCTATGCAAACTTGGAGCCCCAATAACTTGCTCCCCAGATGGTTTCTTATCATTGGAAGTACCTGAGGAATCTTTAAATTTACTCCCTGTACTTCTCTTAGAGAGCCAGGAAGGGAAAGAGGAAAGAGCATCCCACCTTTGCAATACCTGCATATACTGGAGTCTATGGGCCACATCTTCCGACTTAAGTTGGCTGTTCCTGTACAGATAAAAACTAAATCTAGCCCACCTCCTTCCGTTCCTCAGTACCCTCTCTCAAAGGAGGCAATAGAGTGTATCACCCCAGTAGTAAACTCATTAATCGATCAGGGCATCATAATTTCCTGTAAGTCCAAATACAATATGGCCATACTGCCTGTTAAAACACCAAAAAGTGGGCCCGATGGCAAGCACCTCTATAGATTCGCACAGGATCTAAGGGCAGTGAATAATCACGTTATAAAGAGACACTTCATAGTTTCCAACATAAATATGATCATTTCTTCTATTCCTAGCACAGCTACATACTTTACAGTAGTGGACTTGTGCTCAGCCTTCTTTTCCCTACCCATTCATGAGGATTCCAGGCATATATTTGCTTTCACCTGGAAGGGCTCTCATACATTTGCTCAGTCATTTGCCCCAGGGTTACATGGAAAGCCCAAGTTTATTCGCACAAATTTTGAGCCAAGACAGATAATATAACATTTAAAAGCAGCAAATTAATCAAATACGTAGATGACCTACTCTTAGCTTCAACAGATGCAGAAGCATGTCAGGAAGATAGTAAACACCTTCTTTTGGAACTGCACAAAAGAGGACATAAGATCTCAAAGAATAAAGTTCAGTGGTGTCTCCCCAAAGTAGAATATTTGGGGTTCATTCTGACTGCGGGTGCCCACTCTATTTCTCCCAAATGAATTGAAAATATTAAAAAATTAAGCACTCCTACCACTAAGAAACAGTTAAGAGCAATTTTAGGAGCAACAGGGTTTTATATGCAGTTTTATAGCCTTTTGGTTATAGTTCCAAATTGCCCTTCAGAATGGCTGGATCACTTGACAACTCTACCAACAATGCATTAGTTTCCAAATTTTGCCACATCCCCTTCAACATTTATCACTTTACTGTCATATTTTCCAATTTGTTAGGTATAAGGTGGCACCTTAGAGTTGTTCTAATTCACATTTCTCTAAGTAATTTAGAACATTTCTTCATGTGATGATCGATACTGATTTCTTCTCTGAAAATTGCTTCTTCATATCCTTTAACCATTTGTCAATTGGGGAATGGCTTATATTCTTATAAATTTGACTAAGTTCTCTATAAATTTGAGAAATTAGACCTTTATCAGGAAAAATTGCTATAAAATTTCTCTCCCAGTTTGATGTTTTGCTTCTAATATTGGTTATATTGGTTTTTTTTGTACAAAGCTTTTTTAATTTAATATAATAAAAAGATTCATTTTATATCTTGTAATGGCCTCATGTTTGGTAATAAATTCTTCCCTTTTCCATAGATCTGCCAGGTAAACTATTCTATATTGCCTAATTTATTTACTTATGGTATCATTATATATATATGTATGTATATGTATATATATACATAGTAGTAGTCTCTTGGTAACCGAGGATGATGATTGTTTTTGTGCGCTTTCATCTGTGATGTAGATGAGTGTGCACAAAAACACTTGTGTGTGAAGGAGATTTAAGTGGAAAAGTCGATGCACAGAGACAGTCCCACTCTCTCGGCGTTGGAAGCCTGGGTCCAGTGGCACGAAAGGTCGTTACACCTGGAGACTTCCTCAGTTGCATTGGATGGCCATGTTGTCTTTTGTGCTCCATCACGCCCTTAGCACTCCACAGTGCCTTGCTGCATTGCCATCTCAGCCGTTGAACCTTCTTGTTGGTTTCTTCCACCTGTTCTGCCGAAGCAGTCTTCACATGCTGGGTGAGCAAAGCCCTAGTTCACCAGGGGTCGACGTCGACCGGATGGCTACCCTCACAAGGTTTAGCCGGCCTGTCGAAGCTGTTGCCTGGGGTGTGGCCGCTGCGGCATGCTAGCAGCTACTAGGAGCCACAAGTGAGAGCTCATATACCAATTTTGACCTTATCTTAATATAGGATGGAAGACATTGGTCTATACCTAGTTTCTGCCATACTTTTTTCCAGTTTTCCCAGAAGATCTTGGTCAGATATTAAATTCTTATCCCCAAAACTGGGGTCTTTGGATTTATCAACCTAATGGTTGCTATGGTCATTTACTCCTATATATTGTGTATCTAATCTATTCCATTGATTCACAATTCTATTTCTTTAGCCAGTACCAAACTGTTTTGATTGTACAGTTTGAGATCTGGTACTCCAGTCTTGCTGCCTCCAGGCAGACCCATGAGCACTATATGTGTCACTAGCCTACCTCTGGTCATCTGGGGAGGCTTCCTTCTGGCATGATTGCCTGTGGGCTTCTGATTTGGGGTGAATATCTGGTGTACATTTGGTCGCAGCCATCTGGAGAGCTGTCTGCCCAAGCATCTTTCTGTGATGTCAGATGGACCCTTCAGCTCCAAAAATATTCTATTCTCAGAATCCATTAAAAATTGGAAGTGGTGCTTGCACTGCCCATGGTCCCTAGATGCTCCTGGAGGATCTATGTGCTCTAAACTCTTCATAAAATTACAGAATTAGAAATCATCTCTACACTGTCTCCATTCACAGGGGAGTAAATGGAGGCCCAGAGGAAAAGGGACTGGTCCATGGTCCCACAACTAGGAAGTGGCAGAACCAAGATCCAATATTGTGCCCTTGATTACAAGTTCAGAACGTCTTCAAGGCAGCCTAAGTGCCAGTCAGGGGCCTGAGGAAGCAGCCCTGGACTCTGGCTGGCTACCAGTAACTGGGTCAGCTGATGCTCTCTGGAAACAAAGGGAGGGCCTCATGGTCTCCTGCAAACACCCTTTGTTAGTTCAAGAACCTGCAGCTTTCTCCCCTGATGGGAGGCATCTAGCTCTCCAGCAGCTCAGAACAATAATGGAACTGTTTCAGGGTTCAGCCTCAAGGAGGCGGAGATGGGGGGGGGGGGACAGGAGCTGTGAACGCCAGAGTGAACAATAGCATTCAGGCAAAGCTCATGAATTATGCAGGAGGGGCTGTGGGGAAATTCAGGTGTGGGGAAAATACATGTTTTAAATTTACTGACTCCAAAAGGTGTCCCTGAGATGTCCCCTACTGTTCCTTTGATCACCATCTTTCCTTGCAAACAATAATTGTAAAATGCCAGCGTTTGTGCTGGGTGGCCTCCTGAACTCTTCCCTCTTATCAAAGAACAATTTTTGGATCATTTCCATGGCAAAAAGAAAATGACTGTAGAGATAAACCCCAAGCAGTGCACAAATGTGCTCACAGCTACACACTCATATACATGTGCAAAGCAAATTTCAGCTGAAAAGAATGAAGCACCATCCAGAAATAGCTTCAGCACTTCTGATTGCAGGATTCCTGGACCTGGAAGTTCTGCTCACCAAATGTAAGAATAATAGTATTAGTGTAAAGGATGATCTCAGTCCAATTCCCTCCATTTTATGCTTGAGGAAACTGAGGCATAGAAACTTACATAGAATGAATTGTGCCAGGTACTTTACAAATATATCAGTTAATCCTTATGGCAACTCTGGGAAATAGATGCCATTATTATCATCCCTATTTTATAGATGAGGAAACTGAGGCAGATAGTAAATGATTTGCCTAGGATCCCACAGCTCATAAGAATCTGAAATTGGAATGAAACTTGGGTCTTCCAGACCCATCCCCCTATGCCACCCAGAGACTAAGTGTTGGCAAAGGCAGCTTGGGTGTTAAACAGGTTTTCTTTTTTCTCCCCTGAACCTTAGAGGTCATCTTGTCCCACCTCCCATTTCATAGAGGAGGAATCGAGGCCCAGCGGAGGGAAGATAATTAATTGCCTAGTGGTAATGCAGCTGAGGAAGAGGAAGCCAGAGAGCTGTCTAGAGCAGGCTAGGGTCACTGTCTAGGGCTGCCATCGTAGGTCTCTTGGTAGAGAGGGGAGGTCCCCGAGTCTCCTGGGAATTCAGCAAGGCAAAGGCACCTTGCCAGCTCTGGGACAACAACAGCTAAGATTCTCCTTCCTGGAAGCAATGGCAACAGTTGGACTGAGAGCAAAATGTGGAACCCTTCCTAGTATGAAAGAATTCTTTACTCTCTTGTCTATCCTGAGTTTACACTAACTTAAATACCTCACTAGATTGTGAAGACAGGATTAACTCTCTTTTGTCTACCTTTTGATTGAATCAACATAAGCTTGAACTAGGTAGAGGAAAAAATGTCGGTTAGTGAATTCACACCTTCAAAAAATCAGCCAGGATGAGTATTCACCTCTCCAAAAGGTGAATTTTAGAAAATTCACACTTAGATGAGAATTTAACCTTCAGAAGGTGAAAAGTTGATCCCAACTAATCCTAACCCTAACCCCCTGGGCAGTGCTAGATAATTTGGAAACTGTGATTGGCCCCTGTGAAGAGGGGAAGAGACAAAAAGTTATCATAAAAGCAAGCCCTGAACTCCCTCAGAGGAGATTGTCTTCTGGAGATAGTCTTTTGACTGGGGAGAGTCTTTGTGGGAGTTTCACTGGAAACTGTGGCTTGGGTCATGGGCTTGGAGCTCGGCTTCAATTTAGACTCTGACTCCTGGACTACTTCATGGGGTGAATGAAAGGCTGACTCCTTTCCTAGTTTCCTAAGAGACTAACTTCCAACTTGGAGGAGGCTAGGTGGTTACTCACCACCAGCCTTCCTGGTTAAGAGCTAATTAATCTCTGCCTGGATTAAGTAGACCTGAAGTAAACATTTACCTCTCTAACCTCTTCACATTTCTCTACTTTATTGTTTTCTCACCATATTTGTAAATACATTTATGACTTGAGATATAATAAATGTTGACAATCACATAATTTCATGAAATTATTGTCCAACCATTAAATTTAACCCTTATACTAGGACCCTGGAGTCTGTAGAGACAGGATGTGGGACCCTATGATCTCAGTATTATTAAGGAAGTCTGGGGCTGAGATGTTGTACTGCAGCCCCCCTCCCCCCACCCCTACCCTATGTAGGTTATGTATGTAATTAGGTCCTGCCTTTTTAGGAGAGAGGAGGGGCTCCCTTTGGATTCTGTCTATATGAGAGGTATCCAGAAATATCATCAGGAAGCTCCTCTTTAAAGCAAGTCTATGGTTATGGGTTCTGACTCAGTTTTGATTCAAAGGTCCTGAGTTCAGCTCTTTGAGGGTAGAAAGAATACAGCACATGTAAACCAAGCCCTCAGCTCTCTTCCTGGCTTTGCATAAAATGGAGGGAATTGGAAGGTCCTTCAAGTTCTAGGTCCCATATGATCTTCTGCCCCATTTTTACCAGGCATTTGAACCTGGGACTCTTTCTCATCTGTAAAATGGGAACATACCCACATTGTCTTTCTGCTTCACAGAAGGACTGTGGTTAAAGTACTCAGCAAAGCACCCCATAGACCTTGTATTCTTCCTCTTTGGCATCTTTGGAAGAAGGGCTTCCCTCATCATCATTCCTCCACCAAAAACTATGAGACCTGGCTAGAAGGATTTGGAGTTCACCAAGGACACAAAAATGCAGCCTATCATCTGAGTGATTCATAGTCTGTGGATGAGTGGAGACGAGAACAAACTAGAGAGAACCTGGGAAGCTTACACATCACAGTTGAGATGGTTGTGTCTTCCTGGCTGATGGAGTATGGAAGTCTGTGCTCCCCTCCAGCTGAAGCCCAGATGCAGCGTTCAAAGAGGAGTCAGAGCAGGGAACAGATCCAAGATTCAGCCCAAGTCTGAGTCCAACTCCTCCATAATTAGAAAGATCATTTATCAGGGGACTTTCTTGAGACAAATTCCCCCAGCAACCTCTCACATAGGGAGGCCATTTTACAGATGTCTTGTGCAATATCACCTAGATAGTAAAGGACTCAGAACTAGGCACCCTGTTCCAAGTCTAAGCCCCACCCATGCTCTCTCTCTCTCTCTCTCTCTCTCTCTCTCTCTCTCTCTCTCTCTCTCTCTCTCATCTCATCAATCACTTGCTGTGGTCACCTCCTGAAGCTGTTGCAGAAGCACTAGGGACCCTTCCTGTATTCTCTAAATTTGCATTGACTTTTGGGGTGTTTTTTTCCATTCCCTGAAATTCCAATTAGATTCCTTTCTTCCCCTCTCAGGGAGCCCTCTCTCATAAAAAGAAAGAAAGAAAAAAGAAAGAAAGAAAAGAAAGAAAGAAAGAAAGAAAGAAAGAAAGAAAGAAAGAAAGAAAGAAAGAAAGAAAGAAAGAAAGAAAGAAAGAAAGAAAGAAAGAAAGAAAGAAAGAAAGAAAGAAAGAAAGAAAGAAAGAAAGAAAGAAAGAAAGAAAGGAAGGAAGGAAGGAAGGAAGGAAGGAAGGAAGGAAGGAAGGAAGAAAAAGAAAGAAAGGAAGAAAAAGAAAGAAAGGAAGAAAGACAGGCAGGCAGGCAGGAAGGAAGGAAGGAAGAAAGAAAGAAAGAAAGAAAGAAAGAAAGAAAGAAAGAAAGAAAGAAAGAAAGAAAGAAAGAAAGAAAGAAAGAAAGAAAGAAAAGAAAGAAAAGAAAGCTCTGCCAGACTAACCAATCCATCCAGCCTGGTAGATAACGTTCCATAGCCATTGTCCCCAACCAAAAGGATATTTTCTCATCTCTTTTGGCTCTGCTTGGTCACTAAAATTGCCATTCTTTACTATTATGCTATAAGGAATGATGAACTATATTCTATAAGAACTGGAAAGATTTATATGAACTGATGCTGAGTAAAATAAGCAGAACCAAGAAAACATTGTACACAGTAACTGAAACATTGTGGAACAATCACTTTGCTACTAAAAGCAATGCAGTGGTCAAGGACAACTCTGAGGGACTTATGAGAATGCTATACACATTGAGAGAAAGAACTGTGGGAGTAGAAATGCAGACAAAAACATGGTTTATCACTTGTTTATATGGAGATATGATTTAGGGTTTTGATTTTAAAAGATTATTACAAAAATGAATATGGAAATTGGATTTGTGATAATATATGTATAATTTAGTTAAATTGCTTGTCAACTCTGGGAGGAGGGAAGAGGGGAGGGAGACAACAAGAATCATGTAACCATGGAAACAAATTAAAAGATAAAAAAATTGCCATTCTTTTCACTATTATTCTTGTTACTCTCAATGAAACTTTCCTCGTCTAACCCCACCTCTCATCTCATTGCTCCATTAATAGAGGAATTTGTCTTTTTCCAGAACCTTTGATCTTCTTCCTCTCCCTTCTTGTCTGCAACTTTTGTCAAGGGAACTATAAGACATCTTTCTGAAATGTGCAGACAGGGAGTTTGGCCCAGATTAATTCTAGAGGTGAGTTCACACTAATATTCTATGATTCTCTGATTGTCATTCTATATTCTCATTCATCTACTGTGTACCAGGCACTGTGCTAAGCACTGGAGATCCAAAACGAGGCAAAAGACAGTCCTTGTCCTCAAGGAGCTTACAATAAGCAGAAATGTGTGTAAACAACTTTGAACAGGATAAATTAGAGATATTCCACAAAAGGAAGACACTGCAATCAAGGGGACTCAGGAACGGCTTCCCATGGAAGGTGACTCTAGCTGGGACTTGAAGGAAGCCAGAGAAGCAGGATAGGAGTTGGGGGAGGAATGGAGCATTCCAGGAGCATCTTGTATAGCCAAGAAGCTGGGGTCATTGGCTCTCAGGAGGGAGTAAATGAAGCCTAAGAAGTCTAGAAAGGCAGAAAGAGTCAAGTTATGAAGAACTTTGAATGCCAAACAAATTTTTATATTTGATCTTGATAGGGAAGTACAATGTTCAGTTTTATATATGGCAGATAGGCTGTTTTCTGTAGCATCCCAAGCATATTCACATCTATGAAATATAGATGACTGTATTACTACTGTGTCTCCAAGCATGAGGCTTTACCGATAAGGTTTGTGAAGGTAACCTTGACCTGATCACGAGACCTATTGCCCAACACAAGTCCATTAACATGTTCGGAGACTTGCCTGGGAAAGCGCAGTTATGTCCTACACGCCCAAAAGGTGTTCCCTCCACTGTACCACCCAATCATGATTGTCTAAGATATGTGATGTAATTGACTACGTGATTAGAGGCATCCCTCTGCCTCCTCATCAATAAAAGCAAGGCAACCCCTGGAATTCTCTCTTTTTAGGAAGGTTCTTTACCTAGATAGGATTACCGTTTCTCTCTCTCTCTTTTTCCTCCAAGTCCTTTCCTTCCCCGAGGCTGTAACCATCTCGGCCTGCATTCTCTATCTTAATCTCCTCAACCACCTTGTATTCCATTATCCTCATTTTCCACCTTAAGGAAAATCATAGGGGTTGCCTGCCCTATCCAATCACTGATTTGTCGGTGTCTTTCATTTCCACCCTGGTTCTCGGTTCCTACCTCTCCTCGGGTCCCATCACAAAGGTGAGCCCCTTCCCTTGTGGGACCCTGCTGGTCAGGGAAGTCCATTAAGGAAAACCCCACATTTTCCCTGGCTGTCCCCTCTGCCTGGAATGTTCTCCCACTTCCTCTCCACTTTCTGACTTCCCTGGATTTCTTCCAGCCTCAGCTAATGTTCTATCTTTCTCAAAAAGTACTTCTCAGATCTCTTAATCTTAGTTTCTTCCCAATGAGACTGCCACTGAGTTATCCTGTTTATATCTTGTTATTTTATATATATATCAATATATATCATAGATTGTCTCCCTAATTAGGCTGTGAGCTCCTTGAGAGCAGAGACTTCGTTTTGCCTTTTTTTTTTGGTATCTCTAGCCCTTAGCCCAGTGCATGGCACTCAGTAGATACTTAATAAATGCTAGCCAATTGGCTATGCTTTAGTGTTATTAATTTAACTATTGAATGGAAATGAACTTGAATGGGAAGCAATGACGGAGGGAGATCCACCAGAAATATATCCTAATCATCTGGGCATTAAGTGATGAAGGTGGTGGCAGTGTCAGAGGAAAGAAGGGGACCTAGAGGAGGTTTGTGGGAAGGTAGAAATGCCAAAACATGGCAACTGATTGGCTAAGAAGGGTGAGAGAAAGTAAAGAGTCAGGGTGGCCCCCAAGTTACAAGTCTGGGTGGCTAGGAGGATGGTGGTGTCCTCTACAGTTATAGGAAAGTTAGGAAGAAGGGAAGGTTTGTGGGAAAGGATAATGATCTCTTTGGGACTTGTAGAGTTTCAAAAGGCATCCTGTTTGCCATGTCTAATAACTTTGTTTTTTAAAAAACTTTGAAAAGTCATCAGTTCATAAATACAAGTTCAGAATTTTCTATCAGTGGAAGCTGTTTTGCCTTGCATATATCTTTATGTAGCAAGTAATTGCATTATTAATAGCAATACTGGACTTTTCATCATTCTGGTATACGGTAAGGCATTTTCTTATTTCAGGATTTACTAAAATGTGTAGAGAGTCTTATCAATGCATAATAACAAATATTATTTTTATATGACATAATAAATATCCTATTTCTTCATTAAAGTTACTTTTCTGAAAGGAAAAAAAAAATATGTTCATGAGGCAGCGGGAGATGTGAGACTGGAGGTGAGCAGAAAGACTAGAGCTGGAGAAATGCTGGGGGCCACCAGTCCATGACACCTTGACAGAGTCACGTGTGGTAGCGGGGGATACCACAGAGTGGTCCTTAGCGAGATGTGACTGCCCACTCTACCCCCCTTGCATGACTTCTTTTATCAATACCCCTTACCTATGAATTGACATGATTATTATTCCCCCTAGTCTCTTACATTAGTAAGAGCAAAACTCATGTACCCTTATTCCCCAAAACATCACCAAAAGATCAGATCCTCAAACCCAATCCCAAAAAGACTATCATGGGTTAACTTTTACTTAGGTACATAGTAGTAGTCTCTCGGTAACCGAGGATGATGATTGTCTTTGTGCGCTTTCATCTGTGATGTAGATGAGTGTGCACAAAAACACTTGTGTGTGAAGGAGATTCAAGTGGAAAAGTAGATGCACAGAGACAGTCCCACTCCCTCTGCATTGGAAGCCTGGGTCCTTTGGCACTTAGGTACATAATTCCGAGCAAAACCACAGCTACAGGTCATGCCCAAAACTTTCTCATGAAGCCAGCACACAAATCAATCTTAGAGGCCCATACAATACGTACAGGTACAGTACAGGTACACTAAGCTTCAATATGCCTCAGTGAATCAATTACACAAATCAGTAACTCAAACTCCCTAGTAAGCCACCTGTGATGAAATAATTTATCTTGTATTCTGTCTGTAATCACAATAAAAAAATATAGAATGTTAATCAAGTGATTTGTTAAAAGTTAATGTACCACTTTTCCAATTATCTCTCTTTGATTTTGTGTATCTGCATGCCAAGAATATGAATATAAAATAAATCTCAAGCCTGGGAATGTCGGAGCAATTCGGAGATGCAAAGCAGTCCCATGGCCATAATGATTAAACTGTCTTCTGTTTGTTATTTATTTTATGTTATTTATTTTGACTGATCATTTGCTACCAGTCGGGAACCCTGGAGTCGAGAGTGGGGCTGGACCCTGACCACAGCAGAGAAATAGATTTGAGGGGTCATCAGTGTAGGGATAATAATTGCTTCCGATTGGAACTACTGAGATCATCAACTGAAGGAATACTGAGGCAGAAGAGAAGAGAGCCTAGGAATACCCCCAGTTCGGGAGCATGATCGAGATGAAGACTGAGGAGAATCATAAGGGCAGGAGGAGAACCAGGAAAGAGCAGTGTCAGCAAATACTAGTGAGAAGAGAGAAGATGAAAAGGGTGATCAACAGTGTGCAAGATTTCAGAGCTGGAGAGGGATGAGGATTGAAAAATGCCACTGGATTTGTTGATTAGGAGCTCTAGTCCAGACAGCCCCTTCTGTTGCCCAATGAAGAAGTTGAGGTCCCACATGTAATAAGCATCAGAAGATGGGATGGAAGCCCATAGGGTTAAGCTTCAGAAGATTTCCCTATTGAGGAGGCAGGACAGAGATGCCAGCATGTCAGAGCCACAAGGGCCCTTCAAGGCCACCCATTCCAAACTTCCCATTTTACAGATGGAGCAAGCCCTTCCCTAAGAGAGGAGAAGTGACTGCCTGCCCAGGGTCCTCAGGTGAGCTTGCAATGGAGCCAGCAGAAGATGAGATTTTTCCCTCTTATGGTGGTCAGAACCTGAGTCCCAGGGAGACGAAGAGACATCAAAGTGACTAGGTAATCAACACCCCTTCCATCAGGTAGTGCCCAGAAATTCCAGAGGGAGACCCAAGGAATTACTGAATGTCTGCCCTGGGCTGTCCCCAAAAGTACACATAAAAAACCAACAGAGCCATTTCAGAGTAGCAGGAGGAGAATGCCCAGAAGTGGTCTGGCTGATGAGTACATCCCCTAACAGTTAGCCAATTCCCCAGCTGCCTACTTGACCTCAGGGCTGCTCAGAATGTCCCACTCTCCCAGCTAACAGGAGCCAGGTGAGCCAGGATGGCTAGATGACAGACCAGTATTCTGGGAGAGGGAGAAGTGGCCAGAGAGGGGAGGGTAAATCCAAAGGCGCAGACCATCAGCCCTTGTCCAGTTCCTCCATTTTATGGGGGAAGAATATGAAATGGTAAGGGACTTCTCCAAGATTACACAAGTGAGAGGTGGAGCCAAGAAATGAGCCCAACCTGGTGATTGAAGGGACCAGGGCTCTCCTAGTGACTTGCTGCTTCTCTAGATTCTGGGATGGGGAGATGATAAGAACATCTAGAAGATTGGCCTTGACCTAGAGAGAGAGGTCGGAAAGAAAGCCCAGGACAGCCAGAATGCTTGACAAAGAGTTGACAAAGAGTTGACAAAGAGAAACCTTGACCTGCATGTGAGGCCATCTAGCTGTGTGTCTGTAGCTCTGGCCTTCAGAAATGTCCGAGGGCTGTGGGAGCTGGAAAAAGCCTTACATCTGGAAATGGAAAGGAATCTAGAATGTGGAATTTCAGAGCTGGAAGGAGTCTTAGAATAAGGAATGGGGGAGAGGGAAGGAGGGACAGAAAGAGAGACACAGGGAGAAATTCCCTCCAAGTACTTTTTTTAGGACTGTCGTCTGGAAGATGGGCAGCCAAAGGAGAGTGTGGTGCAGTGGAATGAATTGAATTCCCATCTCTGCTCTGCCTGCATGACTTTGGACAAGTTCATTCTCCTAACTCACTGCCTCTGATGTCTCTGCCAACTCTAACTCTAGGATTGTCTGGCAGTTTGGGGGAGGCTGATTTGAGCTCTGTGTAAGAAGGGCCACTCAGAGCTGTCTCATAGCAGATCTGGTGGTTTCTGGAGGTAGGGAGGTAGAGGGTTAGTGTTGGGGAGAGGAAGGCGGAGCCTCTGACCTCCAGGATCTTTTCTGGCAGTAAGATGGTATGATTAATATGCCCCCCCCCCCCAGGGTCTACATTAATCCTAGGGGCCCCTGCCAGACTCCTTTCATTGCCCATTCTCAGCAGCTTTTCTGCGCTAAGGGTCAGACACATTTTTGAGTCCATTACTCCCTATTTGGGGTTCACTTCTAGCTGGGAGTGGAGGAAGAGGAGGAGAGGAAGTTTTTGAAGACCATAGCAATCCTGGTGCCAGGAGAGGAGTCAGAGGACCTGGGTTTGAGTTCCAGATCTGTTCCTTAATTCTCTCCCCTGAGATCATGAGTGAATCTTCTCAGGACCTCATTCCCCCCTCTTCCCCCCCCCCCCCGGTAAAAATGAGGGAATTGGACCAAATTATAAACTTAGAGATTTAGGGATTATTTCCTGTTGGGTTTGGGGGAGGAGGTTGTTGCCATCACAGTGGCCCAATGACCAGAAAGCTGGTCTTGGAGTTAGGAAGTTCAAATCTAGCCTCTGGATAAGTCACTTTCGTATGACTTGGTTTCTTCATCTGGATAATGGGGATAACAATAACAGCACTGATTTCACAGGGTCAAATAGGATAAAGAACTTTGCTTCATACCTTAAAATGTTATGTAAACATTAACTACTTTTCTTGCCTTGTCAGAGGCTACTGAGAGAGTAACTCTATTTGAATTCAGTTGCTCTGACCCCAAACGCAGCGCCCTTTTCGCTGCACTAAGTTGGGTAGGGGACTCTCCCAGGAATAAGTCTATGATCCTGACAATTGCACTGAGTCAGAGAATTGGAAAGATTTCACAGAAGGTGCCTTTGTTGCTAAACCAGAGGGCAGAGCTGGTCAGACTGCAAAGGGACCTAAGGACCTCTCCTAATCATAGCCAGCCCCCCAAGGAGCAAGTGGGCCATTCTATGAGGCCTGGGAACCCAAGCCTGAGTTCATACTGCTAGCTGGTGGCAGGAATTGGACTAGAATCCAGACCTCTGGGCTCCTCAGCAGCTCTTCAGATTCCTGCAAGAATGTGGTGGGCACTAGGTACCCCCCCAGACACCCCTATATATATATATATATCTAGGAATATAAATTCCTAGAGAGCCCCCCCCCCCCCAGTCAACGATACATGAGGAATTCACCTTGCAGGGCTGGCATTTGGACACACATAGGATCCTCTACCTCCAGGCTTTGGATGTATTTACACTAGCCTTAAGATGCGGGTCTGAGCATGAGGGGATCCTTCTTGTTTACTTCTCTCCAGATCTTTCAAGAGTTCACCTATCCTGATGCCACAGGCTCTGTTTCAGGACTCCATCCCAGCCTTCAACTCCTCCCTCGTCTCTACCTTCTGGGTTCCCCGCCTTTCCTCAAGACTCCTTTGGAATCCTGTCCCACCCCAGCTACACTGCTCCCTAATCCTTTCCCTCTAAGATCCCCTTCCATTTCCTTTGCATCTGTCTTGTTGGTTTGGACCCAATTGTAAGCAAACATCTCCTTAAGTCATCTGGGAAATCCTTGAGGACACAGACTGTGTTTGGACATTCTCTGTATCCCCAGCACTTAGGATAGCATCGAGCTTAATAAATTTGTGTTGTCTTGCCAACACAGTTGACTTGTCAAGTCAAGTTGACAAGTCAAGACAGTTGACTTGCCCAAGGTCACCCAGGTAGTAGGTGACAGGGCTAGGATTCACACCCAGTTCACTTTCCCCTGCCCCAAGGGTCTTGTGGCCTCTGGCATGAGAATGGCCAAGCAATAACTAAGTGAAACTGGGGATGGTTAGCCTGGAAGACACAGGGCAGGGCTGGAAGGATGGAACCATGGTCCTGTCCTCCCCAGAGATGAGAACTGGTCAGTCACATCACGTGGGGGAGGTCAGAAGTAAGAGGCAACAGAGTTCCAAGAAGGCAGGTTTCAGCTCGATAGAAGCGGATCCTGGGCAACTGGGAGACCCAGTGGGGTCTGGAGACAGCTGGGGCTGGATTCTGAGTTCAAATCAGCCTCAGACACTTACTAGACACATCACTTAATTTCTGTCTCTCTGAGTTTTCTCAAATATCATTTGGGGATAGTAAAAGAATCTACACCACAGGCTTATGAGGTCCTTGTAAAATGATGAGCAAAGGCCCAGCAATGGTGTTGTGTAAACACTAGCTCTTTATTAGTGTTATCACTTGGGTCCTAGGGAGAGGGTCGGTTCTTCCTCCTGGAGAACTTCCCCCCCCAGGATAAAGGGCTACCAGAAGGATCGCTGAGGTCTTCTCTGCTTCTGAGGGTCTCAGCTTTTACAAACAGGGGAAGAATCAGGCAATGGTAAGGAAGAAGCAGTGGCTCACCTTGGGAAATGTCATCAGTGGCCATCTCTGTGCCTTGTGTCCCAGGCAGCTTCCCCAGGGGCACCCAGAGGAGATCCCTCCTCTCCCCACCCCCTCCCAGGATCCTGGGAGCACTGGAATCCCTGGCTTTGACCCAAGAGGGCTCATCTGGCTCTCTTGTGCTTCAGCATACAGCCTTCTCTGCCTAGAGCTTCCAGATGTCTTCATTGAAGAGGCTCAAGCCTCCATTTAAGTCTTCCTTTTGCCCCTGAAGTTCAGTTGTCCCACCTTTCTGACCTTGTGGACAGCCAGAGAGATGGGACCAGCCTCATCTTTTAGCACTCTCGCTCTCACTGCAGGTCCTTCTCCTGAGACTGGGCCTGCCAGCTCCTGGATTGTCGACACCGTGGCGGGGAAAGCCAGAAACCACCACAAGCCTCTGAAATTGTCAATTGAGTTTAATGCATCATAAAGAATTAAAACTACAGAAGCATATTTAAGACAAACACTTTTTTTCCTCTATGTGCACTATCCACAGGACAGTCCCCTTTTGCCAAACTGAACCAAAGCGGAAAAACCAAAACCCAAAGCAAAGCCTACGCACGACCAGTCCCAGGACTGCAGCACCAGTGGGACTGGCCGCACATATCCTGCCATCAGATCCCCCCAGAAGAAAGAAAAGACCGTGAAACCTGAACCAAAGGTCCTACTGCAAGCCCCCTTGTGATGCATATAAATATTGGCAAACAATCACCAACATAGTATAACAATGGCATTTCTTTAATCCACTTTGTTCGTCAATAAAAGAATATAAAAATCTTGTTCAACCCCAGTGTTAAGTGTATTAAAATAGATCTGTATCATACGTTCTGCACAGTTTCTCCCGGAATGGTGAAAATGGTCACAGGGCCCATGCGCTGTTCTCAGCTGACAGGTTAGTCAAGGCCAAGCCCCTGGCTTGAGGCTCCTGGGAGGGTCTCATGGGATATGGCACTGTGGGATCTGCAGAGGCAGAAGACCCATCCCGCATCTTGTCAAGAGGCCACATAGCTTATCTGAGTGGGTGGACATGATAAAATTTGGCAATGGCCAGGCAAAAGCTGATGAGTGCCAGGTCCATCTCAGGGTTGGCTTCAGAAGGCCCCAGGGCTGATCCTTAAACTCTCAGAATATTTGTGAAACATCTGAAGCTTCAGGGTTTTCCCATGGAAGCTTTGGCCACTAAATGTTTACTGGCCAAAGGACTCAGGGCTTCTGCAAAGCCTTGAAATGTTACAGCCCAATCCTCCTTTTCTCTTTCTTCCCTGATCCAGCCCACCCCAGCCTTAGAGAGTCTCTGGATCCCTTTAAGGGACTGCCTCTCTCCCCCAGAGGCAGATCAACCTTTGTCCTTGGCCAAAGAGCAGTGATGTCCCTGCAGAGAAAGATCAGCGATTTTTTTTCCTTCACATTAAATATCTTTGCAATAAAAACACAGTACAAAAATGTAAAAGTATTTTTTGGCATAGTGTCCATACTGGCAAGAAACGGAAAAAAATGGAATATTTATTGGCTCTTTCAAAGGAAAAACAACACCCCCCATCTAAGGCTTCAACCCCAAAGTCAAATGATTGAAAGCCCCCAAATCCTGCCGAAAAGCTCCAATGTCCGGTCTATGCTCCATCACGCCCCCAAACTCCAGAAGAAAAATACATCAATAGCAAAAGAAGTCAAAAGGACCTGCAAAAATGAAGGGGTTCACAGTCATAGCTCATTCCATGCTTCTGAAGGTCCTCACAGAGAAGTCTCAATGTCATTAGAAATGCTAACTTGGTGTCTGCTTGGCTTTTGAGGGGCCTTCAATGGAAATGCCAGCTATTCTCTGAAAGGATCCTGATAAAAGGGGCAGAGGATGTGTGGAGGGGTTTACTCTGCTGGTGTCCACACAATAATTATGAGCAGCTTCAACCCCAAATCCAACACCCACCCACCTGTGGTCTACAAAACCTGAGTCAAGGGGCACAACTCACTGATGATGGGTCTTCCCTTCACTGTGTAAGTCCCAGGAAAGGTTGCTCCCCAATTTCTCTTACCCCAGATGGTTCTAATGCCAACTACCTTACTAATAATCAACTAAGTCTTGTATTTTAAATTCTCTCCAAACTAAACCCCTATCAAGATGTCTGCACATCACTATGGTGGAAGATTTCCATGTGTCTATTCCTTCTTTCTTTCCTTTTTCCTTCCTTTCGTCCCTATAGTCCTTCCCTTCTTCCCTCTTTCTTCCATTTCTTGCTTCCTCCTTTTCTCCTTTTTTTCTCTTGTCCCTTCCCCTTTCTCTCTTGCCCCTCATTCCCCTCCCCTCCTTTCCTTCCTTCTCTTTTTTCATGACATCTTGACCAGAGGACAGAAGCAAACAGCCCTAGGTGACCAGAGGTCCACTAAGGAGCTGGCCCCTTAATGGGGGATATGTGACAGGTGGGTCTTTGTGTAGGCTCATTGTCTGGATGCCCACTCCCCAGTGCCCCTCACCCCATGGGGTCCACTCCTCACTGGGCCTCAGTTGTTTCCCTGGGCCTGCTGGAGGGCTGTGTGCATGGCCATTGTGGCGGAGGTGGAGGCTGGCTTGATCCAAGGCACAGCCAGTAGGGAGGAGGCAGAGGCAGTAGTGGTGGTCATGGTGACCTGAAGCATCTGCTCATTCTGTATCAACCGGAGGAGAGCCCGAAGCCGCTCCAGGGATGATTGGGCCCCCTTCCGCTGGGCGAGCAGGTTGGTCTTGAGCTCCAGGCATTTCTGTCCAAGGGGAACAGAGAGAAGATAAAGATGTCACCCTGCTTGGTGGCCTTCTCCTCCCCTTCTGTGCCTCAGTCTGGCCACTGTGGGATGGAGTTTGGAGCCCTCCCCTGGTCTGAAGGCAAAAAGACCCAGGCAGTAATTATGGTCTGTACAATGGCAGAGCCATTACCCACCTCACCCCCCCCCCCCAATAGATACCTGAGAAAAGCCCGCAGGAGGGGAAGGTGGGTATGGGAACCTGCTCTGCTGCTTTTTAGTGCCCCAATTTCCTCAACTGTCAAATAGAGGCTAATCTGCATGTAACCCATTTCCTGGGATTATTGCCCAGAAAGACCTTAGAGGTCTAGGAACAGGAGCTATTAAAACCTTTGTGCTGGAAGAGAAGCAGTTTGGTTTATCTAACAAACTGGAGTTGAGAAGTGAAGCAAACAACGCCCTTGACAGGCTGTCAGGCTGGGGGGACTGCCATTCCAGAGAGACACAGGTGAAATACAGACTAGCCTATGAGATGGGCTTTTACTTTGCCAAATGTAAAGTCCCGTGCTTGGGTTCAAAACTTCAATTGCTCAGAACAAGATGGAGGAAGGACTCAATGATACTTCCTACAAAAAAGATTCCGGGGTGTTTTCGTGGACTGAAAGCTTAATAAAAAGCAAAAAGCTACCACCATGATAAGCTATATTCCAGGATTCTAACTGATTATGGTCACCCCCCCTCTGCCTCTCGAAAGGGTAATTCCCAGAAACGTTTACTGTCTTTTCTAAACTTTGAGTTTGCCCCAAAGCAGTGCTCTGCACACAATAGATGCTCAGAAAATGTGGGATGAGTGACTAATATTTGGGCAATATCCTGGTATTAGACAGCATTCCACAAGGGCAGGGAGCATGTCCTAGCTAAAGCTTCCATCTTCCCTAGCACCATATGCAGGTATGTTATGTGTGTTTGCTAAATGGATGATTCA